>NC_053489.1:117599075-117846575 GCF_905171775.1 Rana temporaria
CAGTCTGACACCCTGCATCTCCGATCTAGGTAAAGAGCCTCCGATGAAGATTTTCAAATTTACCACGTGATTAGCCGTGTCCAATCACGGCTGATCATGATGTAAACAGGAAGAGCCGTTGATCGGCTCTTCCTCACTCGCGTCTGACAGACGCGAGTAGAGGAGAGCTGATCGGCGGGTCTTCTGACAGGGGGGGTTCGCGCTGATTGTTTATCAGCACAGCCCCCCCTCGGATGCCCACACTGGACCAGGGAAGGGGGCAATAAAAAAAATGAGAATAGATGCCAATCAGTGCCCACAAATGGGCACTGACTGGCAACATGGGCACTGACCGGCCATAATATGGGATTATAAAAGTGATGCCCAGCAATGTCATCAGTGCCACCCCTCAGTGTCCATCAGTGCCACCCCTCAGTGTCCATCAGTGCCACCTCTCAGTGTCCATCCATGCCCAGTGCCCACCTATCAGTGCCCATCTGTGCCATCCATAAGTACCCATCAGTGCCACCCATAAGTGCCACCCATGAGTAGAGCCAGCAGGAGAGACTGTGATGTCATGGGTGGTGGAATTGGGTAGCTGCAGCCAGGAGGGCTGGCAGGGCCTGAAGAGGACTGACTGGGAGCAGTAGTCCAACAAAAGGCCAATTAGCACTAAAGACTTTCCTATATTTGTTGCTACACTAAATGGGCCTGTGGTCTCTGCCTGCAAATAGCAGTTGCTAAGGCCCGAAAGAGTTAGAGTTGGGCCTACCATGTGCTAGTTGTACCAGGAACCAAGTATTGTACAGGAGAGAGAGGAACAGTCGTCAAATAAGCATTGTACTGGGAGAGACTGGAGCACTAGACGTGTAAATTGAGGTTCCAGCTAATCATTCAATCGATTCTACTATTGACTTTGGGCATCCCATAAATTCCCTTACCCTATCCAAGTTCAAAATCCCTCAATACAATACAAAACAAACATATGGACTGTTCATTGTCTCAAGAGTGACTGGGAAGTGAATGCCAGGCTGGGCAGGGTGACAGGTGGATCATAATATCCAGCAGCCCCTATGGGAGTACTGCTACATATGGAAAGCATGATTCTCCATGATTAAGCCCCAGGGGTGGGGTGAAACATGTTGGAGTTGTGGTCTGGATGAATTGAACTGAGGCTGCTTTTACTTGTTTACCACTCGGGCTGAGTGAGGTGTGCTACCTTTGGGGTACTTTTTTCTTTTTTGCAGTATCTGATTCAGAATACTGAGACACATGCTCTTTCAGCACTAAAAAATATACACTTCTTAAAATTAAAGCTGTGAAATCTGTGTTCATAAAAGATAGGCAGAGGGCAAAGGACTAGTTATGTGTTGCCTGTGGGCTTACTATAGCTGTTTTTTTGCTGCGCTGTGATTCTATATGCAGGGGGCCCTCTTGGTAGCGGCACTGGGCTTTGCTTTCACATGTCAGTGCTTCCCCAATAAAACAGCAGAAGAGCTGTGGGGGGCACAGATCCACATAAAGAGATGTAGAGATATCCTTGTACTGCAAGTCCTCTTTTTGTAAGGAAAACAGTAAGCAGCACAATGCTGACAGCACCAAATTGTGCTTCAAGTTTTCGTGAGACTAGTGGTCAGTTAGAATTTTTTTTAGAATTTTTTTTTAGGGTACTGTTGAGACAAAATAAACATTTAATAGGTAGATTTAGGTAGAGTTAGGCCGACTTATCAGTAGACAAGTCGACCTAACTCAGAATCTACGCCGACCTATGTTTAAACGTATGCTCAAACAGAGATACGGAAAAAAGGGGTGGAGATAAGGGCCGTCTAATGTGAGCCACCCTCACTGCGCGTAGCTGGAGAATAAATGTGAACACTGGTGATATTTATAAAATAAATGAATAAATTAATAAATATACAAGAGCTGCTGCTTTAAAAATTATAGAATCCAAAATAGTTAATATGCAAATACAGTGATACCTATTATAAATAAGGTGCCAAATGTGATATTAAACAGCGCTCAGAAAAATAAGTGAAAATGTAAATCAACAAATATAATATTGGTACAGTGACATAGTGAAAAATAAATAAATAATCCACCCTCTAAGTGAGTCAATATATAAGTGTCCAAGAATCCGTGCAAAAATTGCATCAAAAAATACCAGGTTGGCAAATAAAGTCCATAAACTGCCTAAGTGAACAAAAAAATATATATATAAATAGTTCATAAATGGACTATTTAGTGCTTTCACCACACCACAGTGACTGCGTGCTTCCACCACCCATCAGAAATGCAAACTCACCGCAACAAATGGCCTGACACTTTCGTGTTTAGGCACACAGGCTTGTTAACTGACCCCCTCAGTTTAGTTGATAGAACTCCTTCTTTTCATATAGAGTGGAGCATTCAGTTAAACAGATGGAGATCCGAAGCAAAAAGAAAACTCCAAGATAACAGCCATATGCAAATAAGAAAAAGAGAGCACAATAGTGTGATACTGTAACACAACTTTTAATAACACACTACAAATCTCCCAAAGAATGCACTCACAAAGGTAACTCTTGTTACAAGCAGTGTATAAATCCAAAAACTGACACGGTGTAAAACAAAAAATAAAGATATCCTCCAGGTGAACTAGTGGTCACAGCGGACCAACGAATAGCCCAAGTGTTACTCACAGCCCTTGTGCAGGTGTACTGGAGCTGCTGCTTAGGTAATTGAGCTGGTGGCAGATTAGACCATTCCACGTTCAAGCTTAGAAAGTTTAAGGTGTGCGGTTGTGACTTTAGTAATCACTCCCCGACATGTTTCATCGAAATGATTTCTTCATGGGGTTACTTACCAGCTGTCTAGTGCCGCTTTATATAGTTGCCAGGGTCCTCCCTCCCCCTTGTGTTGATGCGTGCCTTCTGATGTTAACAAGCTACAGCTGAGTGGGCTTACGTTCCTCCCAGCCATGCTAACATGCAGATGATCCGCTCATCCAATCAGAGCAGCATCATCGTCATCTGAGCGCTGCATCATTTTTCTGAGCGCTGTTTAATATCACATTTGGCACCTTATTTATAATAGGTATCAAACAGAGATACGCTTAAACATATCTAAGATAGGACGGCTTGCGCCGTCCTATCTTAGATTGCAATATTTTGGATGGCCGCTAGGTGACGATTCCATTGCGGTCGGCGTAGAATATGTAAATTAGTTGATACGCCGATTCACGAACGTACGCCCAGCCGCCGCAGTCGATTTACGCCGTTTCCGTAAGGCATTAGCAGGCCTAAAGTTATTCCATCTATTAGGTGGAATAACAATGTTAAAGTATGGCCGCCGTTCCCGCCGCGAGATTAGAATTTTTTACGTCGTTTGCGTAAGTCGTCCGCGAATCGGGATTTACGTTGTTTACGTCCACGTCGAAATCAATAGGCCCGTGCGGCGTACGTAGCCGCAATGCACACTGGGAAATGTAGGCGCATGCGCAGTTAAGAAAAACTTAAAAAAACGTGAGGTCAAGCCTCATTACCATCAAACACGCCCCCCTCCAAGACATTTGAATTCGGCACCCTTACGCCCGTCCGCTTTAGGCTACGCCGCCGTATATTAGCAGGCAAGTACATTGAGAATCATGTACTTGCCTAGCTAACTTACGGCGGCGTAGCCTAAACAGGCTAAGCTACGCCGCCGCAAGTTTAGGCACTTCTCTCTGAATCTACCTATTATATGTCCAATAAGATCACAAATCTTCAATGTTTTTTTAGAACAAATTAGTAATGGAGAAACATCAGCTGCAATGAGTCTGTAGGAAATACTGACTATGCTTTGCCCTCTACTTTTTGGTATGTTTTCTTTGGGGCTTCCGTCCCACATCGCCACGGCAAGGTACGTCACTTCCACGGTTTTATCTTGCCCTCCTCCTTCCCCCGTTGCCTTCTGGGAATTGTGTGTGTCTGAGAAGATGACGGAACCATTCAGAAAGTGCAGCGCGGCTCGCGCATGTGCAGTAGGAAACCAGCTGTGAAGTCTGAAGGCTTAACTTCCAGTTTCCCTTACTTGCAATGCCGGCTCCTGCACCTTAAAGCCCATGGATGGAACGCCTTGGGGAAATTACCAGTGTATAATTATGTATAAGGTGATTGACTGTTGCAAGATTCTACATCAGTTGTAGGACAGATGTCCTTTCCAACAACTGATGGCCACTATAGGTAAAGCCAATCCCCTCACTGGCTAGTTTCACATAGAAAACAAGCCAGCAGGTATCCCATGGATGGTCATGACTATATTTGGTCAAGGATGTAAGGCAGCATCACCCTGCAGCTTTTTCAATTTGGGAGTCTATTGGGTGCAGGATCGCCAAATTGTTGTTAGTAGGTCATTGTTCTTCATGATTAACTATGAATCTTTATCACTGGACAACATGATTAATGATGGGTTTACACAAAGAATGAGTAAGGCCGCGTACACACGATCTGTTAAACCGATGAGAACAGTCTGACGGACCGTTTTCATCAGTCAAAACCGATCGTGTGTGGGCCCCATAGGTTATTTAACCTTCGGTTAAAAAAATAGGAACTTGCTTTAAAATTTAACCGATGGATTGCTAACGGATAGGTCAAAACCGATCGTTAGTATGCAAAACCATCAGTTAAAAACCTGCGCATGCTCAGAATCAAGTCAACGCATGCTTGGAAGCATTGAACTTCGTTTTTTTCAGCACGTCGTTGTGTTTTACATCACCGCGTTCTGACCCGATCAGTTATTTAACCTATGGTGTGTACGCGTGACGGACCATCAGTCAGCTTCATCGGTTAACCTAAGACAACTGTCCATCAGACCGTTTTCATCGGATGGACTGATCGTGTGTACGAGGCTTAAGAGGTACATAATAGCCCTGGTTACATATTCACAAAAAATATACATAGTAAGTAAACACACTTACCTTACATAAAGTCCTTTATTTAAAAAATAAATAACGTCACACAATGGGAAACAAATTATATCCAAAGGTAAGGGCCCGGAATTGATTTGGGGGGGGGGGGGGGTATGCAGATTTCTGTGTTTTTATCTTTCTTGCATAGACTTCCCCCTTACAATCCATACCAGACCCTCATCAAGAATAAGGGCGTGGTATGGATTTTGAAAGCAATCTCCGAACCCTTATTTTACAAACAGCTGGGAAATGTAATTTAACTGTAAATGTTGTTTTTTCCTTTCTAAATGTCACTTTACTTTACTACATTGTACAGATGCATCACTTCAGAAGCAGATTTAAGGCATCCTCCAAGTATGTTATTTAACCACTTATCTACAGGGCACCTTCACTCCCTTCCTGCCCAGGCCAATTTTCAGCTTTCAGTGCTGTCAGACTTTGAATGACTATTGCGCGGTCATGCTACACTGTAACCATGTTACATTTTTTTTATAATTTTCTTCACGCAAATAGAGCTTTATTTTGGTGTTATTTAATCACAATTGGGATTATTATTTTTTTCCAAAAAAAGACTGAAAATATTTAAAAAAAAGTTTCTCTTAGTTACTGTTAGCAATTTTTTTAAATTAAAGTAATTTTTCTTCTTCACTGATGGGCGCTGATTAGGGATGAGCCGAACACCCCCCCCCCCCCCCGGTTCGGTTCGCACCAGAACCTTCGAACGGACCGAACGTTCGCGCAAACATTTAGAACCCCATTAAGTCTATGGGACTCGAACGTTCAAATTCAAAAGTGCTCATTTTAAAGGCTAATATGCAAGTTAGTGTCGTAAAACAGGTTTAAGAACGGTTTTAATGTAATGTCTGCAATATGGATGAAAATCATTGAGAAAAATAGCATGGGTTTCCCCGCCCCCTCCCCCCAGGTCATTACCAGCCCCTTTAGCCCTATATACT
This sequence comes from Rana temporaria, assembly GCF_905171775.1. NCBI lineage: Eukaryota > Metazoa > Chordata > Amphibia > Anura > Ranidae > Rana > Rana temporaria. The sequence continues at coordinate 117,604,935 of NC_053489.1, forward strand.
TTGAACAGCAGTATACAGGCGGTGCAAACAAGACAGGGACTGTAGGTTTGTTGTTATGTATAATCTGTTTGTAATTTTGAACTGGTACTTTTTTCAAGTGTAGCTCCAGCCAAAAAAATCAATTTTTTAAGCTTTTTGGAAAACATAGAGAGGCGTTATCACCCCTGTAACATTTGTTTTGCTGTCTGTGCGCATCTGTTCAGAAGATTGCACCTCACTTTCTGTCCCAATGACAAATTATTTTTTGAAAATTTGTTTTTTTTGGTGCCCCTCAGCCTCCTGACTGTGTTTTAAAGGTTCAACTTCACATCTATGCGATGCATCGGAGTATGTGCCTTTCTGCAGAACAGCCTATTAATTTGAGAATGAACTGCCTGCCACCCCTCAATAGCACCAAAGTGCATGGGCCTTTTTTAATTTTATTTTTTAATGCCACTGCACCACTTTTGTTAGCATGCATTTTTCTGATTTTATTTTATTTTATTTACACACACATTATATATATATATATATATATATATATATATATATATATATATATATATATATATATATATATATATATATATATATATATATAATGTGTGTGTAAATAAAATAAAATAAAATCAGAAAAATGCATGCTAACAAAAGTACCATGAATTTTTTTGAGAATCGTGAGAGAATCGTGATCTTCATTCTAAGCAAAAGAATCGTGATTCTCATTTTTCCCAGAATCGTGCAGCTCTACTGCCTTTAGGAATTAATATGAGAAACACCAGCAAATCTATTTACGTAGCTTTAGGTGCACACTGTACAGAGGACACAGGCAGTACACCACGTGAAAATACTGCAGCTAGCACAATCACCTGTCTGCCTGTCAGTAAATTAGGAAGAGCAGATCTAGCTAAACTGAATACAGTGTATACATATATATACAACACCTGGGATGCATATATATCCTTTACACACTGTAACTCTAACTGACTAGCCTGCCTGCCTGCCTGCTCTATCTAACTCCAAAAAATGACACTCTCTCTCTCTCTCTCTCTCTCTGTAAACCACCGCAACACACTACACAAAGCCGACTTCCATGCAGCATTATATAGTGTGGGCGTGTACTAAACCCCCTGAGCCATAATTGGCCAAAGCCACCCTGACTTTGGCCAATTATGGCTCTCCGTTTTTTGCGCGCTGTGATTGGCCAAGCATGCGGGTCATAGTGCATGCTTGGCCAATCATCAGCCAGCAATGCACTGCAATGCCGCAGTGGATTATGGGCCGCGACACGCCACACGAATTTGGCGCGAATGGCCCAAAACGTTCGTAATTCGACAAACGATCAAACATATGAATGTTCCAGTCGACCGAGAGTTTGTCTCGAATAGGAAGCTCACCCCTAGAGCTGATGAGGCAGCACTGATGGGCACTAATAGGCTGCACTGACAGGGACTGATGAGGTGGCACTTATGGGCACTGATTAGGTGACACTAATGAGGAGGCACTAATATTCTGCACTTATGGGCACTGATAGTTGGCACTGATAGGTGGCATTGATGAGCACCGATAGGCATCACTGATGAGTGGCACTGGTGGGCATTGATAGGTGGCCCTGGTGGGCACTGATAGGTGGCATGGATAAGCAGCACTGATAAGCACTGATGGGTGGCACACATGAGCACTGATAGGCATTGATGGGCTTTACTGATGGGCATTGATGGACTTTACTGATGGGCATCACTGATAGGGGGCACTGAAAGCCAGCACTGACTGGCATCACTAATGGGCACTGATTTCTGGGCACTGGTTGTTGGCAATGGTGGGCATTGATTGCTGGCACTGGTTGCTGGCACTGGTGGGCAATGGTTGCTGGAACTGGTGGCGCTCTAATGTGATCAGGGCACTGATCATCAGCGGCTCTTTACAGAGATCGGCGTCGCGCTGTGTCGGGTGCGCTGTCATATGACGTCCACATAGAACGATAGCCGCACCGTCGGCAGGGCGGGCGGTAAATGGTTAAAGGACTTGTGTATTTTAATTACTTTAGTTCTGAAGAATTCCTAACCAGGCCATTTTTTGCGATATGGCACTGCGTTACTTTAACTCACAATTGCACAGTCAGGCGACGCTGTACCCAAATATAATTTATGTCCTTTTGTTCGCCACAAATAGAGCTTTCTTTTGGTGGTATTTGATCATCAAAAATAAAATGTCTTCATCAATTTAGGCCAATATGTATTCTGCTACATATTTTTGGTACAAAAATCACAATAAATATATATTGATTGGTTTGCGCAAAAGTTATAGCTTCTACGAAGTATAATGCCGCGTACACACGATCATTTTTCGGCTTGTAAAAAACTACGTTTTTCAGGCTCTAGAAAAACAAAGTTTTTTCCAACTTCATGATTAAAACGACGTTGCCCACACACGATCGTGAAAAATGATTGTGTGTACGAGGCATAAGATATATTTATGGACATTTTTTTTTTTTTTGGTAATGGCTGGCGATTAGCGACTTATAGCAGGACTGCAATATTGCAGCGGAAGTTGGACACTAACTGACACTTTTGACACATTTTTGGGGACCAGGGAGACTAATACAGTGATCAGTGCTATAAATATGCATTGTCATTGTACTAATGATACTGGCTGGAAAGGGGTTAACATCAGGGGCCATCAAAGGCTTAACTGTGTGCCTAGCCTGTGTTTTATTACAGTATTGGAGGTGTTTTTACTAGGGGAAGACAAAGATCGATGTTCCTGCTATTTAGATCCATGCCTTCCCTCCTGTCAGAACAGCAATCTTCCTTGTTTACATAGGTAGACTGCCGTTCTGCATCTATGGCAAACAACCAACAGGTGCCAAGAGACAATGAGTCGTGGTACCTGCTAATCGGTTCCTGCTGTGTATAATCACAGCTAAAGTGAGCTGCCGGCGACACGCATTTGCGCCACCTACACGGAAGTAAAGGATCACATACATATACGTGATCCTGAGCTCAGCGGCTGCCCTGTAGCAGTTAAACTGCTAAATAGCAGTCATCAAGTGGTAATATTCCCTTTAGAAACGGTTCACACCAGATGCAGTCCAGTGCATTGTTTTTTCTGCAACAAAAATGCATGAACAGTAGATTATATGGGTTGCAATGGCCTAGTTCACACCAGTGTTCCCATGCAGAAAAAAAAGTAGGACATTTTTCTGCACAGGAATGTATTGGAGCAACGCCAGACACATACAAAAATGCACTGGAAAGCAACAAAATGCATTCAGAATGCATCCAGACTGCGTTTCTATGGTGTGAACTGGCCCTCAAGCCTTATTAAAAGACTTCCTTCTTGCTGAATGGAATTTTTATAAATGTTTTTTGCATTGGCACATGTCCCCTATGCTTTTTTTTCCCTCCAAAATCTTGCAACTTGGCCCTGAGAAGAGTCAGAAAAATAACAAGATTCAGTTCCTACAGACTTCAGTGGGGGTTGGGTGCTATGTTCAGGGTTTGCAAATGTTTTTAAATTATTTGGCAAACAGTCAGCAAACTAAACTTTACTTGGCTCACTCTTTACTACTTGTAAAGTGAAGATTCCCTATCCAAAGTGAACATGTGTTTCTCTGTTATTCTATTCACTTCTATGTCTTCATGTACAGCAGGGGTCTCCAAACTTTCCAAACAAAGGGTCAGATTACTGTCCTTCAGAGTTTAGGGGTTGGACTCTTGCCTGTGGGAGTAGAAATTGCCCTGGTGTAAGCAATATACAGCCTTGGTTGTCAGTTGGAGAAATTTACATAGCACCTTTGGTCATTGCAAGGAGGAATAGTGCTCCACCATTGGTATTGGTGGGATACTGCCAAGTGTTGGTATGAGTGTGGAGGAATAGTGCCCCATCATTGGTGTCAGTGGGAGAAAAAGTGCCCCATCATTGTGTGAGTGGGAGGAAAAGTGCCTCATCGTTGGTGTCAGTAGGGGGAAAAGTGCCTCATCGTTGGTGTCAGTAGGGGAAAAAGGATGTTGCATCAGTAGGAGGAATAGTGCCCAAAGGGCCGGATAAAGGCAGGTAAAGGGCCACATCTTGCCATTGGGAAAACATTGGAGACCACCTACAGCACTAGTAATATAGAACAGTCTTGGTGATCTAAAGAAAATCATATCTTAATATGGACCCAAGGTGAACCCAACCAAGGATGGCTTACCTATTACATTTCAGAGCTTATCAAAAATATGGTATAACATTTATCAATTGCCTGCAATGTAGGATTTTTAATAATTTAAAAATATGGTAAACCATTGCACTCATACAATAGAAAATACAATATAAACTAGAAAGATGTTCTACTGTAAACTATAATAAAAAATTAAAGGGTTTGTTTGCATCACTTATGGTTGGTGATTTACTACTTATTATTGTTTCCAGCCACCGGCAATGGAAAGTCTTGAATAGACATGTATTAAACCTACCCACTTGTAGTAATTAGACATGTACATGACAAAAAAATTAGTTTTGCTTCGTTTTGTTTAGAATTGTTAATCTAGTTATTACATTTTCGTTAAATTTGGTTGATTCGTTCAATTTGTATTCGGGATTCATATTCGGAATTCGTTTTATGTCTTCTTTGGAATTTACAGATTTTTTCGATTCTAAACATTTTAAATCGATACATTTTGAATTGGTCCAATCGAAAATGTTATATATTTTTTTATTCAAATGCAGCAAAGTGAACAAACAAAGGAATCTTCATCAAATGATTACAATAAATCTTTAAATCACCTTTGGCTTAGCATGTGATTAGAGCCGGAGGCTTCAAAAAGGGTGGGCTCAGAGCACTGTGCCCCGAGCCCACCCACTTGTGTGACAATTAATATTTGCAAATTTCTTCCCGATTCTCCCCCCACGACCAATCAGAAAGTATGTCCAGAGACCCAACTGGCCGAGAGGAAAAGCGACCGTTCTGGCTGTCGAGGAGGTAGCCGATGAGGGGACACAGGGGAATCTGCTGAGGAGGATGAAACGCAGAAAGGACCTGAAGATGCCTGCTACTTAGATGTGCGGGGCTGTCAGGCGGACAGACGGACAAGAGACAGGGATGGGTGGTGTTGTTTGTTTGCCGTCCCCCCCCACGCAAATGGGAGCACCAGCCACCACTGATGGAGATATGTGAATAACCACTAATCAGTTAGTGCTGACACATATACATACAAATCCATAATTACTTCACACTAATAGCATATTACCTTGATTACTATTCACAATCAGTATTAAGAGGCTTCAGTTCAAAAAAGGTAAATTTGTTTTAAAATGCAAAAATGTAATTGTAGTTCACTCATTACAAACATTTTAGATGTACATATAGTAACATTTTAAAGCTGATAACTCTGTGTGGCAATCTATATGTACGGTATATACATAATTTGGCAATAAAATATCTTATTATCAATCCTTAAAACATGCTTATGTCTCTAAAGCCACAGAATTGTTTTCTGTGAGAATCACCAAGGTTTATACATTTTTGCTTCATTGGATACAATAACTGATGTAGCAATGGAAATATCAATAATGAGATTTACAAAAGGACTTGATAATTTGTGTGTTATATCCACAGTTATAATTACTAGACATGTGCACACTGAAATATTTTGTTTTGGAATTTGGGTTTTGTCCGAAAAATACATTTATTTAGTTACTCCTGAAAGTCGTTTTTATTTATTTTGTTTAGTTAAAAAATGCATTTGTGCAAAAATCAGAATTTATTAAGGTTAAATCTGTCAATTGAAGGCCTATTGTGTCTGTTCTAAGAAGATTTGACAAAACAGCTAAACTGTACGACGCCGCGATCGTACATTTTCGGCTAAATGCTATAGTGGAATTCTAATGTTGTTTGACTAGTAAAAATTATAATTATTAATTATTATTTCTAGTCAAACAACATTAGAATTCTTCTATAGACTACGGGTGGAGCATTTGACCGTTATGCCGCGTACACACGATCGGTCCATCCGATGAGAACGGTCTGATAGACCGTTTTCATCGGTTAACCGATGAAGCTGACTGATGGTCAGTCGTGCCTACACACCATCGATTAAAAAAACGATTGTGTCATAACGCAGTGACGTAAAACACAACGACGTGCTGAAAAAAACGAATTCAATGCTTCCAAGCATGCGTCGACTTGATTCTGAGCATGCGTGGATTTTTAACCGATGGTTGTGCCTTTTCTATCAGTTAGGTATCCATCGATTAGAATTTAAAACAAGATTGCTTTTTTTTAACCTATGGATAAATAAACGATGGGGCCCACACACGATCGGTTTGGTCCGATGAAAACGGTCCATCAGACCGTTCTCATCGGTTTGACCGATCGTGTGTACGCGGCATAAATGTCCGTTCGTGATGATCGTATATTTTTAGCTGCCTCGTCAAATCTTCATGTCTCTATAATGTTGAATCTTTTCTCTCTGTCATTGTCATTGTCATGTTGAATGTTCTATCTATCTACTGTATGTCGAACTGTTGTCGCAGCGATACGAAAATTTAATGGATACGAAAATAAAGCATTTTTTTGGATCTTTCGGATTCCGCGCTCATTATCATTTTGTTAAAACAAACACGAAAATCACGAAATTCTGATAAAAATGCATTCGGACAATAACAAATGCACATGTCTAATAATTACTTAAAGATGCACTAGCTTAAAACATACCATTGGAAATCTCCTTCAGTTATGATAGATCAGTTAAAAACAAGAATTAATACTATCAAACTAATGCAAAAAAAATTTCATACATTATATAACACTATACATTTTTATAAAAAAAATGGGATTTCTGGATCACTCATGGTGATGTGTTATTTAGGCCCTTAAACAATTAAATTCATATTATCCATTATCTTATCAAGGATTGAATTCTGTAATGGGATAATAGAACTGTATATATTTAGTTTATACTGTTTTGCACTAAAAGAAAAAGGTCCTTGTACCAAAATCTTAATAAAATTGTATATATGTTTTCTATATATCAGTTATAAACAAGTTATTATATTGTAAGACTATTTTTCATTATTTGTGAAATTACTTTTTGTACCACAATTCTACCTTTAAAAAAAAGTTTGTAAAAAAAAAGATAATCTGCAAATATTTTGATGTATGGAATTGATCAAGTTGGGTTTAGCAACAATGATCAGCAACGAACAACAATATCCCATAGGATTGTAAAAAGTTTAACTTTTGGATATTAGTATTTTTACAGTTTGCTAATGCCTTAATATTGTTTAGCGCTATATCTGAGATTCTATTAGAAATTGTTTTCTGAACTGGATGTTTTCCTTTATGGTTGTTTTTGATCTGCTTGTTGTTGTTTTTTTTCATATGAACAGGACTGGGTTATAGAAGGTCATAGAAAACTTTGAAAAGCAGGAGAAAGCACAAGCAGACAAGGACTGCTCTTGTATCTATGTTGTATCCACATCCCTTGTTAAGAACGCAGCTAGAAGTGGAGAAAAGCCAGGCAGAGCATAACAGAGGACTGCAACTAAGCTAATGGGTGATTAAGCAGAGTAAAGAGCTAGGGGCCAGATTCAGAAAGGACTTACGACGACGTATCTCCATATATGCCGTCGTAAGTCCGAATGTGAGGCGTCGTATATATGCGCCTGATTCAAAGAATCAGATACGCCAGAATTGTTCCAAGATACGACTGATGTAAGTCTCTTACGCCGTCATATCTTGGGTGCATATTTACGCTGGCCGCTAGGGGCGCTTCCGTAGATTTACGTGTAGAATATGCAAATGAGCTAGATACGCTGATTCAGAAACGTACTTGCGCCCGTCGGATTTAGCTACGTCGTTTACGTAAGGCTTACGTCCGGCGTAACGTTACCCCTGCTATATGAGGCGCAGCCAATGCAAAGTATGGACGTCGGAACAGCCGTCAAATTTTACGTTGTTTACGTAAGTCGTACGTGAATGGGGGTGGGCGTAGGTTACGTTTACGTCACAGGCATTGAGCCAGCGTATGTTAGGGAGTAAATTTGACGTGATACTGAGCATGTGCGCGCATGCGCCGTTCGTTCGGCGCTCTATTAACATGGGGTCATGATTCATTTAAATACATCACACCCCCCTTCTACCTACTTTGAATTATGCAGGCTTACGCCGGCCTATTTACGTTATGCTGGCGCAACGTTGTCGGCAAGAGCTTTGTAAATACTGATCTCCCCTCACTATCTTACGGCGGCGTAGCGCATATCAGATGCGCTACGCCCCACTAAAGATACTCCAATGTATCTGAATCGCAGCCCTAGTATGTAGGCAGAGAGACTGAGAAGATGAAATAAGCTGACTTGTATGTTAAGGAGGGCATGGGAGGAATTAATAGTTAGTTCCTGGAAAGCATGGTCCACCGGAAAAGACTGTGATACTTAAAGGAAATATGTATTAAGAAAAATATTTAATCTGTTGAAAGAGACAGAAAGTGAGAAACCTCTGGTTACACAACAAGTGAAATACAGGTGAAACTCAAAAAACTTGAATATCGTGCAAAAGTTTATTTATTTCACTAATGCAACTTAAAAGGTGAAACTAATATATGAGATAGACTCATTGCATGCAAAGCAAGATAGTTCAAGCTGTAATTTGTCATAATTGTGATGATTATGACTTACAGCTCATGAAAACCCCAAATCCAAAATCTCAGAAAATTTGAATATTGTGAAAAGGTGCAATATTCTAGGCTCAAAGTGTTGCACTCTAATCAGCTAATTAAGCCAGAACACCTGCAAAGGGTTCCTAAGCCTTTAAATGGTCTCTCAGTCTGGTTCAGTAGGAATCACAATCATGGGAAAGACTGCTGACCTGACAGTTGTGCAGAAAACCATCATTGACACCCTCCATAAGGAGGGAAAGCCTCAAAAGGTAATTGCAAAAGAAGTTGGATGTTACCAAAGTGCTGTATCCAAGCACATTAATAGAAAGTTATGTGGAAGGGAAAAGTGTGGAAGAAAAAGGTGCACAAGCAGCAGGGATGACCGCAGCCTGGAGAGGGTTGTCAGGAAAAGGCCATTCAAAAGTGTTGGGGACTTTTACAAGGAGTGGACTGAGGCTGGAGTCAGTGCATCAAGATCCCCCACACACAGACGGATCCTGGACATGGGCTTCAAATGTCGTATTCCGCTTCTCAAGTCACTCCTGAACAACAAACAACGTCAGTAGCGTCTTACCTGGGCTAAAGAAAAACACACTTGGTCTGCTGCTCAGTGGTCCAAAGTCCTCTTTTCTGATGAGAGCACATTTTACATCTCATTTGGAAACCAAGGAGCTGGAGTATGGAGGAAGAATGGAGAGGCACACACTGCAAGATGCTTGACGTCCAGTGTGAAGTTTCCACAATCTGTGTTGATTTGGGGATCCATGTCATCTGCTGGTGTTGGTCCACTGTGCTTCATTAAGTCCAAGGTCAAGGCAGCCATCTACCAGAAGATTTTGGAGCACTTCATGCTTCCTTCCACAGACGAGCTCTATGGGGATGCTGACTTGATTTTCCAGCAGCAACTGGCACCTGCCCATACTGCCAAAAGCACCAAAACCTGGTTCAATGACCGTGAGATTACTGTGCTTGATTGGCCAGCAAACTCGCCTGACCAGAACCCCATAGAGAATCTATGGGGCATTGCCAAGAGAAAGATAAGAGGCATGATACCGAACATTGTAGAAGAGCTGAAGGCCGCTATTAAAGCATCCTGGTCTTCCATAACATCTCAGCAGTGCCACAGGCCAATAGCTTCCATGCCACGCGGCACTGAGGCAGTAATTGCTGCAAAAGGGGCCCAAACCAAGTACTGAGTACAACATATACATGCTTATACTTTTCAGAGGTCCGATATTGTTCTATGTACAATCCTTGTTTTATTGATTGCATATAATATTCTAATTTTCTGAGATTGTAGATTTGGGGTTTTCATAATCATCACAATTATGACAAATCACGGCTTGAACTACAGTATATTGCTTTGCATGTAATGAGTCTATCTCATATATTAGTTTCACCTTTTTAAGTTGCATTAGTGAAATAAATGAACTTTTTCACAATATTACAATATTAAAAAAAATTGAGTTTCACCTGTAAATAAAATTCTGACTATAACTCTGATAATACCTTTGCTGACTTTTCTCCCATTACTCAGAAAAGCTTATACAGTAAGTGAACCATACAATGTGCTTGTATGGCCCCCAGGGCTAAAAAACAAGGACAACTTTGTATACAACAGTTGGAAACAGACTTCTAAGGAAACGTCACTCTCTTTTTACCAAACCCCAGCCCTGCTACAAAAGAGGTTTTGGAATTAGCAAAGTTCAAACTGGACCCGCTACTCACAGGAATGGGTGACAAGCAACTTACATAAATGAATTGTAATCTTACGTGTGTAGGAGCTGCTGATTAGGATGGGTTCTCTGTTCTTTGTCTTAACTTTCCTAAGAGCCTCAGCCCCCCTGACACACCAGGTCAAGTACAAACATACAATATGACAATTCACTGAAAATAATACGTAGTACCCAATAGTAGTGCTATATCAAAGAAAACAGGCACCAAACCAGGTAGAAAAGGCAAGCTTAATATAATGTCGGAAGCGAATATTCGTCAACATAAAAGGATCGCCTCAGCAACTCGGCCCAGGGTCTCTAATCATACCAGCAATGCTTTTAGACGTCGATGGAGATCACTAGTATGTGATCTGTTTTAAAAATAAATTTGAAAAAATATGAATATTCGTAATAGCGAATTTTGACCGCGATATTCGAGTTATTCGCGAATACTCGAATATGCAATATTCGTAACAAATATTCGCAATACGAATATTCTTGAGCAACACTATTAATTATATGGCTACTGCCTCATAATATAGCTACCAGGATTCTTAGTGCTCTGCATGGGCTTGCTTGGCTTCAACTCTCTCCTTGCTGGCCGGAGGAGAATGGTGCAACAAAACATCAGTATCTCAGAAGAGGGAGAGAAGAATAAAAGGCAACGTCTCCTTCTCCACATTGCTGTAGCCCAGCACCCGGCGACAGGTGCAGGGAAACAAGCAAGACACACTTTTATGTGTTTAAATCAGTGTTGGGCTGCACTTAATCACATGAATTGCATTATTCAAATAACATTTGGCAAAATATACATACTGATAATCAAACTACCAAAACCTATATTGTGATAAATATAAAAAGTTCCAATAGTCCAATCAGGTGAGTATTACAGACTGTGACTTCTTTATATTGCTTCAACTCCACAAAGATACTTAAAGATAATTGTGATCCACCACCTGCCAAAGTGACCGCTCACCTCAAATGACCGATACTTTTGGTTTCAATTCCTCCGGGAGTAACGTCACCCGGCTCCACCGACGCATTGCATCACTAGACATGTGACTTCCTAAGGGTAAAGAATAGCAATTACATGCTAACTCTTGATCGCAAACTCTTGATCACATCACCCATAATTCTGCTTTTTGCCTGCCTTTCAGAATCTGGCACATTTCTGGGTTTGGGCACTGTAAGAAGTTGCACAGGTGCATACATTAATCTCAGTGAACAGAGTTAAATCTCTCCTATTCTTTCAGAAAGAGATTAAGCTTACTGGTATGGAACGGTTTTGAAATCTTCAAATAAAACACTGGCACCACCCATGTAACTACTATCTATATACAGTATACACAACAGTGGGCCTCTGACATTGGCAAAGGTGAAACAATTCATACTTTTGAACATGTTAACATCTGGGCATCTAAAGGTATTTCATTTAACCACCCATGTAGTGACAGCTGCCAAGCAAAATCAGAAAAGCATAGAAGACAGCTAGGTTCTCTACTGTCAATACCAAGCCTACAGTCACTTGGGTCATGAGCAAATTGTAAAAAGTCATGAAAAAAATTGAAGCTAGAGTCTCTGACATAATGGAAAAATGTCTAGAAACTAGGGCTGTGCAAATTAACTTTTAATTAATCGATTAATCGTTAATTTTTTTGATCGATCAAAATCTTTTTGATCAATTAAAATTCTTTTGATTGGTACTCACCTCTCCGCCGGCTTCTGGGCCTTCAGGGAGTTCCGTCGGAGATCCAGACTGCCGGGCTCCTTTGCTGTGCCTTCATATCTGTATGCCGACGGGACCTTACTATCGGCCACACGCAAGGGCTGTTACACTTCCCTCTATCACTTCCCTTCTATCAACCTGGGATTCTACAACCATCCACTGGGAGTTGTGATAGTTCCCTTCATGGGACATCTACATGCCGACGAACTGATGTTAACCTCTCCTCATCTGGATTCAGCAGTGGCATCGTTGTACACATTTTTATACCAGTATCATACTTAGCTACATGTTTTTATGACTGCTTTTGGTACCGTTTGGTATTACTCGCACAATTTTTACAGTTTATGTAGCTACATCGATTTTATCTCCAGTGCAATATTTATTTTGTTACCTACTTGAAGACTATAAAAGTTTTAATGCTATTCCCATCGAGCGCTGCCTTTGTGTTTTTTTTGTATCCTGCTATCCATTTTTCCAGTTGTTGGTAGCTGCACTGGGAATCAGCCTGCAAGGAGATCAGCTAAAAGTAGTTAGATCTGTATGTGCGTTATAATTAATCGAAATTAGTCGATTAATCGATTTAAAAAAAAAACGATTAATCAAACAGAAATTTTTTAATCAGTAACAGCCCTACTAGAAACACTTAATTTGTGTCAGACCAAACTTTGTTTGAGGGAGCCAAATGTTATGTTATACCTGAGCATTCAGGTGTGTGTGTTGAACTGCACAAACTGCTGATTGCTATCACTTTCTATAGCCCTTTGTGTAATTCCATATGGAAAAGTACTTTTAAACTTTTGTCTGTGTAGTGCTATTACCTTTACACTAAGCTATAGATTTGCCCTGTTATGTCTATGCACACAATACATACATTTGTATTTTCTTGGAAATTCAATAAAAACAATTAAATCATAAAAAATCATAAAAAACTGCCCAAAGAATCAGACTTGTGGGATCCAAATAAATGTGCAGAGCAGAAGAATACAGCAGAGGGAGCTGAACAGCAGCAGGTCCCAGAAAGTACTTCAGTGGAATTCTGGGCATACATAGGAAATTAAATGGAAAGTATCCTCAGAATAAGCCAGCTAAGTCATTATAGTTTCCCTTTGAATTTCTGCTTAGGGGTTAGCTGCTAAAAGTGACTGAGCCTTAATGATTCAAAGAACTGAACTCTTATTGATTAAATAGGCAGGACTGGAATTGCAAAGTTAAGTGGGAAAGGCTAGATGATGATGCTGAATATCCACCAGTCAGTAAATGAGGCTGGATCTATCTGACTTGCTGCAGCTTTTAAAGGGTTAGTTCACCTTTACTAAAAAGCTGTCTATGCAGGTAGACTGAAAACAAACTTGACCAATACCCTTGCTATAGGTGTAGGCCATTTATGTACCTCCTAAAGCCTGGTTGAAAAACTCCCAGAGATGGCACCTTCCGTCCTGCCTTGGATGTCGCTAAGGCACTCTTGGATGATTCAAACCCTCTTGCATATGCTCTCTCTGCCCTGTCACAATATCTCTAGGTTTAGAAATGCTACAACATTAATGGTAGTGGACCACAGGTTTGAGAGCTCAATCCTGTGATGGTGGTAATGGTTGGGACTGCCTTAGCAACATCCTAGCAACAAGGAAGGATGAGATGATCTCTGGGAGTTTTTTCACCAGGATTCTGGAGTTAAATAAATGGCCTACACCTATCGGAAAGGCACTATCTAACTTTAGTCAAATCTGCACAGTTTGTTTTTATATACAGGGGCCCCTTAATTGCTTAAGCTCAGAGTGTGTAAAGAAATCTGAGAAACCAATTTGTATACAGCAGACTAATGGTAAGCGTGGAGTTCAGCTTTAACCCCAGTCTCAGTTTCAATCAATATTAGGATCATTTTGTCACTAGGAAAAGTCTAAAAATTCTTGTAAAAAGGTACAGTAGAATAATTTGCATGGCAGATGAGTAGGCACTAAAATCTACCATGTTCTATATTTGGGAACAAAAAAATGATATGCTTCTGGCAGGTTACCTAATCCAATAATTAATGATCTCTAAAATGTAGACCAGGTGTTGACTACCTGAAATAATTACATGTCAAAGAATAACTTGAATTTGCCGACAGGAAATAAAAAATAGCATATTGTTAGAAAAATAAAAGGTACAATTTCAGTAAAACTTATGACAAGGTATTGCTGCTTTCCTTTTTTATACTGTATTTACATTGTGCAGGCTTGCTGATGACGGCTAACCATTCCTATGCCTGTCATGTAAAAGCCATGTGAATGCAGAGTCTATTGTCATGGCAATTAAAAATAGCACAGAATTTATGTAAGCATTACTCAACAGATTTTGTAAGCAGCTATAGAAGTGGAAAGCATAAATGCATAGTCAATTGTTAATCTCTGTGTATGCTTGGCTGGATCCATACTCCAACCCCCCCCCCTCACCTATTCTTTTTCTGCCCTATCCGACCTTGGTCTTCTCGCAAGTTGTAGCATAGCACTATAATGCTCACACTGCAGGGGGTGGGTCCTGCCACCAATGTCCATATATATCAAATACCATAATGTTTGAATGCCTAAAATGTCTCAATTGGACACATTCAAAAGAGAGAGAATGGGAGCTATGGGTTTATAGGTCATGAAGGTAGGCCTGCTGAGGATCAGCATATGATATAAATCAATCAATAAGGTGAAATGAAGAGTGCAATGATAACTCCATCCACTGGATGGAGTTAATATTGCACTCTTCACTTCACCTTATTGTTTGATTGATATCATATGCTGGTCCTCAGCAGGCCTACCTTCATGAGTTATTATTGCACTCTTCACTTCACCCTATTGATTGATTGATATCATATGCTGGTCCTCAGCAGGCCTGCCTTCATGACCTATAAACATATAGGTAGATTCAGGTACATGGGTGCAAACTTGCGGCGGCGTAGCTTAGCCTGTTTAAGCTATGTCGCCGTAAGTTAGCTAGGCAAGTACATGATTCTCAATGTACTTGCCTGCTAATATACGGCGGCGTAGCCTAAAGCGGGCGGGCGCAAGGGCGCCAAATTTAAATGTGTAGAAGGGGGGCGTGTTTAATGCTAATCAGGCTTGACCTTACGTTTTTGACGTTTTCTTGTCACTGCGCATGTGCCGGGCGCCTACATTTCCCAGTGTGCACTGCGGCTAAGTACACCGCACGGGCCTATTGATTTCGACGTGGACGTAAACTACGTAAATCCTGATTCGCGGACGACTTACGCAAACGACATAAAAAAATAGATGGAATAACTTTAGGCCTGCTAATGCCTTACGGAAACGGCGTAAAACTACTGCGGCGGCCGGGCGTACGTTCGTGAATCGGCGTATCAACTCATTTACATATTCTACGCCGACCGCAATGGAAGCACCAACTAGCGGCCATCCGAAAAATTGCAACCTAAGATAGGACGGCGCAAGCCGTCTTATCTTAGATATGTTTAAGCGTATCTCTGTTTGAGCATACGCTTAAACATAAGTCGGCATAGATTCTGAGTTAGGTCGGCTTATCTACTGATAAGCCGGCCTAACTATTACTGAATCTACCTATAAGTCCCCCCTTTTGATCCTCCTTACCATTTGAACACTGGAAAGCTTACCCTTGCTTTTTATTTACACAATACCCACAATCTGTGGGCTTATACAATGTTTACACTGTGTGGAGTTGAGAGGTGGATTGGGTTTTATCGTTATATGTAGTGTGTTTTTGTGGTACCATTGTCTATGTTGCATATATTCTTTTGACATTAATAAATACTGTTTTAATTGATCCAGAAAGTTAGAATTTAATTCACACAACAGGGATGGTTAAGCTCCATTAAGCTTTTTTATTTCAGGTTTTTTATTTGTAGTATAGCACTAACAAGATCAGTCATTATATTCACACAAAACTGAAGGACGGTTTGCTCAATCTGTGCAGGTACAACAACTAAAATTACTGGAACACTAGGACAAGCTCTCCTATGTTGCCAGCAGTTTGGTTCTAGGTACATGGACCCAGAGTGGTTGAACTATATACAGGACAATTATCCACCAACACAAGGGCAAAGGCAGTGCAGGGGAAGAAACTATAGTGACCCAGTTGGGTAGAAGGCAAGGTGAAAGTCTGGAAACTGTTAATGTACATGGGAATATATTACTTTTAGTTAAATCCCATTCACACCATTGCACTGTGGTAAGGCAGGCATGAGTTACCACAATGCATGATAATTGATAACACAAGGCAGAAAACTTTATGTGCGTTGTTGCTTTGTGATGCCATGTGTTGTGAATTGTTTTGTATGCGTTTTGTTCAATTCAGCCTATTAACTTTTGAATAGGCTGTTTAACGCAAGGCAATACATAACTGTGTGCAAATTGTAGTGAGTAGCATTTTGGTGTGAAGGGGCTTTTAGCAACATGGGGTGTGGGTGGCTGTGTGCTATCCTTTGCAGTCCTGCCATTATAGACAGAGGTCTATGTTGTTATGCATATAAAAGTGCTCATCACCATTGCTGAGTATTAACTACTGACATGTCTCTTCTAGGAATGAAAATTCCACGCATGCTCTTAATACAGTACTAGACGGAAGCGCTCGGTCTGGTAAAACTAGCGTTCGTAATGGAGATAGCACATTCGTCACGCTGTAACGGACTGAAAAGCACGAGGCTGAAAAGCGTGAATCGTCTCTCACCAAACTTCTACCAACACGACTGTTATTGAACATCCCTTTAATAGTGCTGTCGTACGTGTTTTACGTGACCGCGTTCTTGGCATTCGTGAATTTCTGACAACATTTGTGCGACTGTGTGTATGCAAGACAAGTTTAAGCCAACATTCGTCGAAAAAAAAATCACGGTTTTGTTGTCGCAATGTCCGATCATCTGTACGCGGCAAAACATCAAGTAGTGGTATAGTTTCTTAGCTGTCAATGGTTGCTAAGGAAGCAGCAGGTGCTGCAACCCGTAATGTCTTTAACAACCAGTGATGCCACCTAGCCCCATTCATTTACTAGTTGGGAATCCCCAGCCATGTAAGCAAAGAGACCCCATCCCCTAATTTTAGTTGGGGGACCTAAAGAGATGGTTTTGATGCCACTCAGTAATGGGATCAAGGATGTCCATCGGTCAGGGTTTTTTTTTTGCCTTGCATTGGCTGTGGTTCTTTGTGATTGACAATGGACAGGGGTGACTCTAGGCTTTGTGAAACCTTAGAGAAAGGGGGAGGGGGAGAGGGAAAAACGATGAGAGAGAAAGGGGGCTGAGGGAGGGTGAGAGAGAGAGGGGGGCTGAGGGGGGTGAGAGAAGGGAGGTGAAAGAGAGGGGGACTGAGGGAGAGGGGGTGAAACAGAGGGTTGAGATATGGGGTGAGAGAGAGGGTTGAGAGACAGAGGAATAAGGGACAAGGGTGAGAGAGGGGGGGCTGAGATGGGGGGTGAAAGATAGAGAGAGGAGTGTGAGAGAGAGAGGGGGGTGAGAGAGAGGGGTGTTAGACAGAGAGGGGGTGAGAGAAAGAGGGTGACAGGGAGAGAGGGGGTTAGAGAGAGAGAGAGGCGGCTGAGAAAGAGGGGGTGAAAGATGGGGAAGAGAGAGAGGGGGTGAGAAAGAGGAGGTGAGAGAGAGAGGGAGGTGAGAGAGGGAGTGCAAGAGCGAGAGAGAAGGGGCAGAGAGAGCAGGGTATGGGCGGAGATGATAGGTGAGGATAGGTCTGTGTATGATGCCTGGTAACTGATGGACAGCAGCAGGTAGGGCCCAGTCTCCTTCTTGATCTGTGGGTGCTCTGCTCCCTCCATGCCTCCCTGGCTGCATGCGCCTCCTGCCTGCCTTCGTCCTCACTGTTGATGTTGGAGCGGAGAGGAGGTTTGGAGGAGTCCAAGTTCTAGGAGGTGTGGAGAATTCTGTGCCCACTGCTGCTTGCCTCTTTTGGGGTCAGGGAGGCGGTGGAGCTCTTCTTCCTCCTGGGCTCTCCCATGCCTAGCTGCCCTCATTGTCCACCTTCCTTATGGTCCCCCGCATCTTGAGAATGCTGCCACACTCACACCGTCATTGAACTCTCCACGATAACAAGGGGCAAATTAGGCATTAGGCATTAGGCAAATTAGGCAGTCGCGAGGCCCCTGTGAGCGCAAGGTTTTGTTTTGCTGTATTAGGCTATATACAGTAGATTGTACAGATGTGCCATTTGACAGGCAAGGTAAGGGCACCTTTCAAAAATGTTATTCAAGGAAGTCTGCAATTTTAATATTACCCTTAAAGGAATATTAAAATCGCTGCTCCCCACCAAACAACACTTTGCAATTTTTGTTGTTGTTTTGGTACATGTTTTAAGGACAATGCCTAGCCCTCCATGAAATTTGTTTCACAGTCCCTTGCATATTATCCTTCTAAAATGGCCATAATTGACTTTCAAGATTAACCCTCATTGACTTAATGGGTTCTCATTAAAGTTTGAAGTTTTAGATGAACAGAAAGCAAGCACATTTGCTCACTTCTACACTATTGTACATGATTCCTACAGTCACTTCCTGAGAAAGTCAGGGGAGCAGTGGGATTTCCAACTGATAATGTGTGACATTGTGATAAGGGAAACAATGTAAATAAAAGAAAAGTCCCTGATGTGCTGCCAACTTGTTGTCAAAATGGGGGAACAAAGCAGAGCAGAAAATGCCATTTTGTTTTCCTCAATGGGATTATTTGAATTTTACTTTGCTTTCTGCGAACCTGCCTTGAACCAAATCCAGGTACATTCCATTCAGTTCATTCCTAGCCTCTTTTCCAGACTAAGGAGTCAAGGAAAAGTCTTAGTAAATACAGACCACCAATTTCTTCTCAAGAAACTGTGGGGTTGATTTACTAAAACTGGAGAGTGAAAAATCTGGTGCAGCGGTGGATGGTAGCCAATCGGCTTCGAACTTTTGCTTGTTTAATTAAGCTTTGACCATAAAATCTGGAAGCTGATTGGTTTCTATCCAACCGTTGCACTCTTCAGTTGTAGTGAATAAATCCCTGTGTCTCTAAAATACTTCATTTCACTCCTCCAACAACTCTTTATATACCCCCTGTATGGGCAATCTGAGTTATAAGACACATCCTAAGCAACAAAGATGGTGCATTCTACATGCATATGTCAAGTCATATACACAAGTTCTATATGCAAGTGAATTAATTACAGTTAAACACTTACAATTAGCACATCTGAGTCCTGTACTAATATAGATGCCAGAGAGAGTAACTTCTGAAAACTACAGGGGACCCAGGAGACAGAAACCCTCAGACATGTCCGTTTACTTTGGGGCTTCAGCCTGGGTTTTCTCACAAACTAAGCAACATTTTGGCATTGCAGGCAGTGGTTGACTCTTTTTTAGATTTGGTTATTTTACATTTTTATGCTAAATAAAATGGGCAAGTATTTTTAAAGACCTACTTGCAGTGTTACCTTTCCTTAACCACTTAAGGACCGGACCAAAATGCTGCCTAAAGACCCAAGGGGTTTTTACAGTTCGGGACTGCGTTGCTTTAACAGACAATTGCGCGTTTGTGCGACGTGGCTCCCAAACAAAATTGGCGTCTTTTTTTCCCCACAAATAGAGCTTTCTTTTGGTGGTATTTGATCACCTCTGCGGTTTTTATTTTTTGCGCTATAAACAAAAATAGAGCGACAATTTTGAAAAAAATGCAATATTTTTTACTTTTTGCTATAATAAATATCCCCCAAAAACATATATCATTTTTTTTTCCTCAGTTTAGGCCGATACGTATTCTTCTAATTATTTTTGGTAAAAAATATCGCAATAATCGTTTATCGGTTGGTTTGCGCAAAATTTATAGTGTTTACAAAATAGGGGATAGTTTTTTTTGTTTTTTTTTTACTACTAATGGCGGCGATCAGCGATTTTTTTTCGTGACTGCGACATTATGGCGGACACTTCGGACAATTTTGACACATTTTTGGGACAATTGTCATTTTCACAGCAAAAAATGCATTTAAATTGCATTCTTTATTGTGAAAAT
The DNA here is from genome assembly GCF_905171775.1 of Rana temporaria. NCBI lineage: Eukaryota > Metazoa > Chordata > Amphibia > Anura > Ranidae > Rana > Rana temporaria. The sequence continues at coordinate 117,624,999 of NC_053489.1, forward strand.
GACAGTTGCAGTTTGGGAGTTAAACACAGGGGGCGCTGTAACATTTAGGGATCACTGTGTATGTGTTTACTAGTGTAGGGGGGTGTGGCTGTAGGAATGACGTCGTCGATCTTGTCTTCCCTATAAAGGGAATGACGCGATCGATGCGCCGACACAGTGAAGCACGGGGAAGCCGTGTTTATACACGGCTCTCCCCGTTCTTCAGCTCCGGGGAGCGATCGCGACGGAGCGGCTATAAACGAATAGCCGCGCCGTCGTCCCGGATCGCTCCTGAAGCCACGGGGACTGCCGCATGTACCGGGGGGGGGTCCCGATCGGACCCCCGACCCACGTCAAGCAGAGGACGTATATATACATTGATGTGCCTGCCTGTGCCATTCTGCTGACGTATATGTACATGAGGCGGTCCTTAAGTGGTTAAATGATGTCTTTATTCACTTACAATGTGCCTTTGAACTGGCTAGAATATTGGCTACGCCTATAAACTAAAAAAGACTGACAATTTAGATATTTTTTTTTACTTTCTGCTATAATACATATCCCAAAAAATGTATAAAAAACGAATTTCTTCGTCAGTTTAGGCTTATATATATTATTTTACATATTTTTGGTTAAAAAACGCAATAGGCGTATATTGTGTATATATTGATTGGTTTGCACAAAAGTTATCACGTCTACAAACTACGGGATAGATTTAGGGATTTTTTTCTGTTGTCTTTGCTGGTAATGGCGGCGATCTGCATTTTTTAGTGGGACTGCGACAATGTGGTGGACAAATATGACCCCAAATTACACTTTTTGGGGACCAGTGACATTACATTAATCAGTGCTAAAAAAATGCACTGATCAATGTACAAATGACACTGGCAGGGAAGGGGTTAACACTAGGGGCGATCAAGGGGTTACCTGTCTTCCCTGGGTGTGTTCTAACTGTAGGGGGATGGGCTGCCAGGGTCATGATAGAGATCACTGGGAACAGAAGATCTCTGACATGTCATTAGGCATAACAAGGAATCACCTTGCAGTTCCCCATTCTGCCTCTGAACACAGCGATCGCGGGTTGCCAGCGGACATCGAGTCCCCGGCGCTCGCTATTCTCCCTGCACAGACCGACGTACAGGCACATCGGTTTGCGCAGGAGAGCCGACCTGCCGCAGTAAATGTGCGTTAGATGGTCGGCAACTGGTTAAAGAGACTGTGGGGTAGATTTACTAAAACTGGAGAGTATAAAAGTTGGTGCAGCTCTGCATGGTAGCCAATCAGACCTAACTTCATCTTGTTCAATTGAGCTTTGACAAAAAAAAAATTGCACTCTCAAGTTTTGGTAAATCAACACCTCTGTCCCTTTGTCAATGAATGGATAAGTGTCAGAGTCTCCTTAGGCCCCATTTGCATGGTCAATAATGTCATAAAATGGCAATAATCAATGTATTTTTGTGGTGGGGAGGTGATCAGCCACAGCCAGGAAGCCTGTACTAAATAATGATGGTGACTTTTCTTATAGCATATTAAACTGTTCCGTGCGGTTAGAGACAGATGAGCGGCCCTGCACTCAGTTTGGGTCCAGGACTGGTAATCTGTCCCTAATTGCATGTATCGGCTCTATGATGGTGGACAGCCGCAGTGCTCGTCAGCCTATCACTGATTTGTGTAGGCTTCCTGACTGTGGCTGATTGCGAACACCTGTGTTCCATGCTGCAGAAATATGCTGATTATTGGAGGTGTACAGTCCTAATCAGCAGTGTATATGAATCCTTAAAGTATTTATAAACCCAATTAAATTATATTGCTTAGATGTCGTGGCAGCATTTTGTTTCTTTTTTTTTCAGGCACATGTACATTTGTTGCCTATTGATTCTGATAATAATCCAATATCTTTGTAACTTTCTGTTTACTGAACTGAAAATCTCAAATAATGTTATTAGCTTTCCCAGCCATCTTCTCAGAGCTCATAGCTCCCAACTGTCCCTGATTTGGAGCAATGTCCCTCTGTCCTTCATTCCTCCTCATTTGTCCCTCATTTTGGTCTGATCTATATAGCTGTATAGGGATGAGCTTCGAGTTCGAGTCAAACTCATGTTCGACTCGAACATTGCCTGTTCGCCTGTTCGGCGAACAACGAACAATTAGGGGTGTTCTCGGCAAATTCGAAAAGCCGCGGAACACACTGTTAAAGTCTATGGGAGAAATCTAAAGTGTTAATTTTAAAGGCTAATATGCAATTTATTGTCCTAAAAAGTGTTTGGGGACCTGGGTCCTGTCCCAGGAAACATGTATCAATGCAAAAAAAGTTTTAAAAACTGAAGTTTTTTTTAGGAGCAGTGAATTTAATAATGCTAAAAGTGAAACAATAAAAGTGTAATATTACTTTAAATTTCATACCTAGGGGGGGTGTAAAGTCAGCATGTGAAAAAGCGCATGTTTCCCGTACATAGAACTGTCCCTGCACAAAGTGTCATTTCTGAAAGGAAAAAAGGCATTTAAAACCGGCTTTGCGGCTCTAATGAATTGTCGGCTCTGGCAATTCAGAGATGATTCATTCATAAAAAATAAAAATAAAAAAGCTGGGGGTGCCCCCAAATTCCATTAACAGGCCCTTCAGGTCTGCTATGGATATTAAGGGGAACCCCGTCGTCAATTTAAAAAAAAATGACGTGGGGTTCCCCCCAAATATCCATACCAGACCCTTCAGGTCTGGTGTGGATTTTAAGGGGAACTCCACCCCAAATTTAAAAAAAAAATGACGTGGAGTTCCCCCAAAAATCCACACCAGACCCTTATCCAAGCATGTTAACCTGGGTGGCCGCAGATAAGAGGGGGGGACAGAGTGCGCCCCCCCTCTCCTGAACCGCACCAGGCTACATGCCCTCAACATGGGGAGGATGTCCCCATGTTGATGGGGACAAGGGCCTCATCCCCACAACCCTTTTATGAATGAATCTCCCTGCTGGGAGTGGTCGCCCTGCTGTGCATGCTGGGGAGGGGTACTTAAGGGACATATGCCATTGGTGAGGTGTCTGTCGTCCGCCCGTGCCTCGTAGCCTGCCTGGCCTGAGGTGCGCATCCTGAATCCTAGTTCTGGGACCACGTTGGTCCGGGATTGCGGCTTCGCTTGTGGGCCCAGTTGTCTGGCTGGGGCCTGTGCTGAAAGGGTGATGCTGTGCTTTCCGTCCTGCGGGAGGAAGCCACTTGATGAAGGAAGCCAGGGGAGGACCTATCCTGGAGAGGGCCATGCAAGAGGCTGGTACCTTGGGAGAAGGCCTGGAAGCTTCATTGAAGGATGCACCATACACCGAAAGGCTTGACAGTGTCAGATCTAAAAGAGCTAAAGAGCTTCGTGTTGCTGAATCCTGTGTTAGGGGATTCCGGACCAAAGTGTCTCATCCACAAAGGAAGGTCTGTGGCAGAGACTGTACTTTGCTTTGTGCGCCATCCCGGCTGCAAGGCCAGTGAGAGGGACCTATCCGGGTGAGCAGTACCCACTCTGGCTAGAGTGGCGACGAGAACTGTTTGCTGGAAACAGGAGTGTTTCCTTACTTTGATAATGCACCTGAACCTACCTACCCTTCCACCCCTTATCCTTCTTTTCTTCTCAAGTTCTCCCAAATAAATCCAAGAAAAATAAGTGTATTGTGTGGACATTGAAATTCTTCAGACTCTCCTTTCACCCTGGACAGTGAGAACATAGAGGTAACATGCCACCCAAAAATATAACCAGCAGCTCCTACGGGGGTGATGCTAATTTTTCAATTCTCCTTTAAGGGGGCGTGACAGGGTGTGTGTCCTATGCCTGCATACTTTTGCTGATAGGTTTCCCTCATTCCCATTTCAAAAAGTTGTGAGGTATGTCTGAGCTGCAAACCCCAGCCACCACCCCCACACCCCCCCCCCCCCTTCCCATTTGTTCGAGAGGATGAGATATTTGTAATCCAAATCAGTAGAGCAGTGTAGAGTGACATCATAAGTTCATTGAGTCAGGGCTGTCACAATAGGACAGGAAGTGTGTTCCTGGCAGGATAATCAGGTAAAATGAAATAAAGAATGCCTAAAAACATAAACCTAATGAAGCCATTACATCTTAGGACTGGAAAGCTATAATACATTACATTATTTTTCTTGGGTTTATATACATTCTAAATACAAGTTTTCATAAAGCACACATTCGTTGCACCATTTTAGTCATTTATTTAACTAAATTAATTGAAATTACTAATGCATTAAAAACATTTTAATACATTTTAAAAATGACTATTCCCATTTGTTACTATTTGTTGCACACACCATGTTGTTCAGTTATGTAATATCCATTTATTTCATCCTGCCAAACCACACTAAAGACCATCACATTGCACATTGTCTTTAACCAAATTAAAAGCATAGGCCAAGAACAAAAGCTGAATATCTGCAGTAAAATAGCATTCCTTTCAACAGTGTGTTTACTTTTCTGCTATTTAAGGGAAAAAACACTACAGGCTGTGGTTAAAGGGGAAAGAGTTTATGGCATGAAAGCAATCGTAAATATCTATTTTTATATAATAATATTATAATAGACAACATTCAACAGTTACAGGACTATCAAAAGAGGCTACGTGAATAGGGGCAGAAGTAGGCCAAGAAAGGGTTAATGAGGTTTGTACCTGATAAGCAGATGACGTTCAGATGGCAAGGAAAAGACACAGATGTAGTCACAATGGGCTGCTGGTAGGTCATTTCAGAAGGGTTGAAAGAGGGATAAATGAGCCTACCCACAAATTGCTTTTAACGTAACAGAAATAGAATTGGATGGCAGTGTGAAGTCACAAATGCTTCAGAGGTTAGGAGGTCTTTGGCAGTCTGTGGAGGTGGGAATGGTACAAAATGGGGCCCATATGGTACTATGGAGCTTCCTTTTGCTTGTTGCTGATAATTTACAGAATGCTTAGTCACTTGGCGGAAGTAAGACCCCTTTCACACTGAGGAGTATTTCAGGCGGTACAGCGCTAAAAATAGCGCTGCTATACCGGCCTGAAAAACTCCTGCACTGCATACTTAATGTGAAAGCCTGAGGGGCGATGCGCTGGCGCATTGCGGGCGGTATTAACCCTTTATTGGCCGCTAGCGGGGTTTGACCGCTAGCGGCCGAATTTCGCGGCAATTCCGATGGTATTTTTAGCCACGCTATACCGCCACCGCGCCTCCCGCCCCAGTGTGAAAAGGGCCTTAGAGATGCTAAGATTGGTATTTGTTAGTTAGACATGTGCATTCGTTTTCGTCCGAATGCATTTTCATCCGAATTTCGGGTATTTTCGTTATCGTTTTAACAAACGAAAACGAACACGCAGAATCCGAAATCCGAAAGATCAGACATAAAATAATCGTTATTTTCGTTTCCATGGCTACAACAGTTCGATATAGATAGGAGTTTAAAAGTAATTTAATACAAGGATTTAAGTACAGGCAACTCACATTTAGCGTGGTTAAAACAGGCGTTGAGCAAATTCCAATAGTGGAAGTGATCCTCAGGTCAGTCAGTCCTTTCTTGTTCCTGCTGGGGCGCTATGCTGCTGAAAATCGTCACACACCGTTGTAAGATGGAAAGAAGCCGGCCGTGGTGGAGGAACATCAGAGCGAGGCCTGGAGCGCAGTTGGTTTTGCAGGCGAGGAAAGGAGCTTGACAAAGGAGCGCGACTGCCACACCAGACGCAGTTTTAATCCGTAGCCTTAGTGAGTAGTCTGATAGCTTAGCACTTAGTTCTGTGCCCTTGCACTGCTGTGGTCCTGGGTTTATTTCTCATCATAAACAGTACCTGCATGGAGTTTGATGGTTTTTAAGTGTGATGATTTTACACTTGTGTTTTGCTGTGACTCTTTTCCTATGACAATAATGGCATTATTGAGCAGCATTTAGGGTGCCATTCAAGATGTGTGGCACTCAAATGCGTTGCATGTTTTGCCGCAATTTGGAATCTTGAGCAGAACTGCTGCAATTCCAACCACAATTCCAAATCACCCATACAGTATGTGACTGGTGCCTAAATCAAAGGAAAATTATTGCCCAGAACAACCAACAGCTAAAATGTTTTTTTTTTGTTCTTTCTCTATTTAACCTAATGCATCCAGATGATGACATCTGGCTGTTATGGGCAGCTCAATTATTTTAGCCATCAAAGTTGAAGTGCAATGTATGCATGTGTAGCAGAGAGCTGGTTATCTTACATGCAGTATTAGAAGACACTCTGCAACATTGTTGCAGTGAGACTGTTTCCCTCTAGTGCCAGCTAAGACTCTGTGTCATCACATCCTGTCAGCAGAGTGATTACCACCATAGAGCAAATCATACAGGGAATTGTAGTCCCAGGACTCACTTTTCACATTCAGATTGAACTGTATGCAACTACAAGAGCAAGCATGCTCTGTGGGAAAAGGAACTAGAGACTTCATCTTGCTGATCTGAGGGGATTTTCAGTTACTACGAGGCATGAAAGGAGACTGGACTCCGTAGAAAGGTGTTGCCTCCCGGGTCAGTTCACAGCTCATTTACAAGTTCCACAGCCGGTCGGGGACATCCAGCCTGAAAGAGGAGGATCCCAGGTGCAAACCCTGACCAGGTTCCTTGGGCTGGAGCACCCCCCCCCCCCTTTGTTACCTCTTTTTAGTGTCCACCAGTGTTAAAGGAGTTCGTTCAGTTCACCCATAAAGAGGAGTTTGTCTCCTATGGCTAAGATGCGGGATCTTTTATTCTAATACTAGTGGAGGACCCACTGATAATGGGGTACTTTGGCGCAGCAAGTGGGCTTAGCACTATATGACTATATAGTGTGACCCAATCCCCATATTTTTGAATATGTTCAGGTGTTTTTAAATAGCCTTGCAGGATTTAAATGTAATTTTTGTATGTGTGAGCTATAATCTATTTTGTTGGGTCGCCAGAGGAGCCTGCCTGTTTCCAGGACATTCGTTTGGGCCTGACCACAGTATTTTGTGAGAGGGCATTTGCCCATTTACTGGAAACAAGGTCACTGAACACAGGGTAGTTTCGCTTTGCCCATCCGGCTTTATGATCACTGTACACAGACATCATTGCTCTTAGTCACCTTGCTGACACCTGTAGTGCCTCAGGGCACAAGGCCATTCAGATACAGAGATACTGTATACAGACATCATTGTCCTTATTCACCTTGCTCATGAAGAGCCTGAATACTTTACTTGATAATCCGAGCCAGTTGTACTGTTTGGCCCTGCTATTCAGGACTTTAAGTGCACTAACGAGAGTGGCTAGCTAAAGATCCAGGGTCTCATCCTTCTTCAAAGCGACTGAAGTTACTGGTGCCACATGGGCACAAACATACATATCAAGGGCTCTGTATATGTAATGGGTGAGCTGGATAGTTTATCTGGGAAGCTAAGCCATTAAATGTTGATTTGAATACAGTGTTTGTTGTTGGGCCTGTGGTGCCCGGAGTCAGAAGGGAGAGGTCTGACAAAAGAAAGGGTTATTCTTCTGCTCTTCTCCTGCCTGGACACATAGAGCCAATTTATACAAAGGTAACCAATCTGCTATAGGATTATCATTGCTAAGTGTTTACCTCTGCTCTTGGGGCTATTCTCAGGTTGGGAATCCTCTGATATCAGCCTGAATTCTGTATTGAGCTATATTGCTATGGGTCTTAGTTGTTATTGTTCAACTAATTCACTTGACATATGTGCATTGTTACTGTCCATTACTTTTCCACAGAAACCTCACAATAAACACAATTTCTTGTGTTTTATCATAACGTGTGTGTTTCTCATTTGGTCATTGTACTTACACTATTGCCAAGTGTGCCAAAGGGGACTGTTAATGGGGGTTGAGAGGAACAGTACAGAACCAAACATACTTAAGTGGCTCCTCTGGGGGTAGTGCTACACATATATTACCTTCCTTTATTCCACTGCCCTATATCAACATATTATACAAATTTTTAAATCAAATAATATTGTTTTTTAAAACATACCAGTACCTCTTTAAGGACACAGTGCTATCATCATTGTGTGCTTTCTCTGAGTTTGGTGAAAATAATTGACAAGCTTCTATAAACATCATTTTTTGTCAAGATCATTATATGGAAGAACACATGCTGGGAATCCCTTTAGATGTTCCTGCTTCTTTCTGCTGACCACTTTCTAGTGCAAACTTTAGCTGGGCTGTCTGCTGATTGGTTGTCTAACCATGCAGATTCAAAGGGATGCCAGAGTTCAGTTCTTTTATAAAATGCTTTGGGAATAAAATTAATGATGACAGAGAAAGCTAATAGCCATGACAGTGTCTAACAACTGTATGGATCAGGGGAGGAAGTGATTGATGGATGAATCAAGGCATTTAGAGACAAAATTAAGGTGGGCTCAAGATAACTGCTGCAGCTTTAAAGGGTTATAGTGGAGATGGAAATTTGCAGGGAATAGAGTGAACGTATCTTACCTTTTTGTCCTCCATTTGGTCTGTTGAAGATAACATTGAAAGCTGTTTGCTATATCTGTTCGATAAGAGCAAAACCTGTTTATGCTTCTAGAAAAAACTGTGAGCTCACAAGTCCTCATATTGACCTGACACCCTGGTGCCTCTGCTGCACTGAAATCCCAAGGAGTTTTTTAGCCTCTATTCCAGTTACCTCTATGAACTATAGTACACCTACTTCTTACATTATAGAGATGAGGAGGGGATGTTCTATAGTCTAAATCAGCAGCCTGGGGTGTCAATATTGCTGCTCCATTGATACAATATAGTTATGCATTGTCATCCTAGGACAGGAAGTGTCTTCAATCTCATTCACACTGGCACTGTCAAACCTGTGTTTATAGGCATTTAGAGGACCTTCCTAAACACACTGGGCCAGATTCAGATACAATGGCTTAAGTTTAGGCGGGCGTAGCGTATCTCATATACGCTACGCCGCCGTAACTTAGAGAGGCGAGTACCGTATTCACAAAGAACTTGCGCCCTAAGTTACGGTGGCGTAGCGTAAATGGGCCGGCGTAAGCCCGTCTAATTCAAAGTAGGCTGGTAGGGGGCGTGTTGTATGGAAATGAATCGTGACCCCACGTAAATGACGCGCCTAACGAACGGCGCATGCGCTCGCATGCTCAGTTTCACATCAAATTTTCTCCCTAAGTTACGCCGGCTCAATGTTTAGTCGTCGTGAACGTAACCTACGCCCATCCCCATTCACGGACGACTTACGCAAACGACGGAAAATACGACGATGTTCCGACGTTTCCGACGTCCATACCTTAACATGACTTACCCCTGCTTTATGAGGGGTAAAGTTACGCCGGTCGTACGCCTTATGGAAACAGCCTATTTTAATATGCCGGGCGCAGGTACGTTCGTGAATCGGCGTATCTAGCTCATTTGCATATTCAATGCGGAAATATACGGAAGCGCCCCTAGCGGCCAGCGTAAATATGCACCTAAGATACGACGGCGTAAGAGACTTACGTCAGTCGTATCTTAGACAAATTCTGGCGTATCTGATTCTTTGAATCAGGCGCCGAGATACGACGCCTCACATTCAGACTTACGACGGCGTATCTGGAGATACGCCGTCGTAAGTCCTTTGTGAATCTGGGCCACTGTATATAAATACAATGCAATGAGTGTTTACCTGGGTTTAGGTGCAATCAGTATAACTGCGTTTTGGAAAAAATAAAATTGTGTGCATCCAGGATCCAATTAGACATAAACACAGTTACTTGCATGTTAAAGCAAGTAAATGCTACTAAACATGGGGAAATCTGCTTTAAAGCAGGAATATACAAAGGTAGGTATAAAGTGATCTTCTTAGCCATAAATGTTTTTATACTTTCCAGATGACCATTCCTGCATTTAAAAAATCTAAACACATGAGTGCTAGTGTGAATGCAGCTTTACTGGCAGGATCACCAGGTGAAAAAAAAACAAAAAAAAAACGAATGCAGCCACAACATCTAATGACTGGTAAATTGCAATACATTATATAAATGTCCGTTGGTTTGGATACACTTTAAAGTGAAATTCTAGCTTACATCTAACTAGCCTTTAAACTATGCCCTCCCCCTCCTAACACCTATTTTGACTAACCTGTGTAAGGAAGATGTAAATACTTACCTTCTTTCAGGCTGTTCTGGTCCGGTCCCTTCTGTTAGCCAGCAGAAACTCCATCCTCTTCCCTGCAGCCTTGCTAGCTGGCAGATGGAAGCTGGATCACATGACTTTCTGGAAGGGCCTCAAAATAGGTAAATATATACACTATATTGTCAAACATATTGGTACGCACAAGAACTTTAATGGCATTCCAGTCTTAGTCCGTAGGGTTCAATATTGAATTGGCCCACCCTTTGCAGCTTTAACAGCTTCAACTTTTCTGGGAAGGCTGTCCACAATGTTTAGAAGTGTGTCTATAGGATTGTTTGACCATTCTTCCAGAAGAGCATTTGTGAAGTCAGTCACTGATGTTGGCTCGCAGTCTCCGCTCATTAAAATTAGAAGAAAAGAGGTTTAACCTTAAGCTATGTAGAGGGTCTTTCCTTCCACAGGCGGTGGTCTCAGCGGGGGGGCATCAATAGTTTCAAGAAACTATTAGATAAGCACCTTAACGACCACAACATACAGGGATATACAAGGTAATACTGACATATAATCACACACATAGGTTGGACTCGATGGACATGTGCCTTACCTACTATGTAACTATGTGACTAATTAATCTCAAAGGTGTTCTATTAGGTTGTGGTCAGGATTGTTTACAGGCCAGTCAAGTTCCTCCATCCCAAACTCGCTCATCCATGGCTTTTTTGGACCTTGCTTTGTGCACTGGTGTGCAGTCATGTTGGAACAAGAAGGTGCCATCTCCAAACTGTTCTCACAAAGTTTGGAGCGTGAAATTATCCAATATGTCTTGGTATGCTGATGCCTTAAGAGAGTTTCCTTTACTGAAACTAAGGGACCGAGCCCAACCCCTGAAAAACAACCCCACACCATAATCCCCCTCCACCAAATGATTTGTACCAGTGCACAAAGCAAGGTCCATAAAGACATGGATGAGCGAGTTTGGGATGGAGGAGCTTGACTGGCCTGCCCTCAACTGAATATAAATCCTTTGGGATGAATTAGAATGGAGACAGCGAGCCAGGCCTTCATCAGTACCTGGCCTCACAAATGCGCTTCTGGAAGAATGGTCAAACATTCCCATAGACACCCTTATAAACCTTGTGGACAGCCTTCCCAGAAGAGTTGAAGCTGTTATAGCTGCAAAGGGTGGAATAACTCAATATTGAACTCTACAGACTAAGGCTGGGATACCATTAAAATTCATATGCGTGTAAAGGCAGGTGTCCCAAAACTTTTAACAATATAGGGTAGATCTTTTTTACACAGTTTAGTTAGCATAGGTGTTAGGAGAGCATCGTTTTAAGGCTAGTTAGGTGTAAGCTGGAATTAAAATATAACCCCTAACACTAACCTCTAAACCGTACCCTTATGCTAACCATACCATAAACGCTACCCCAAACTCTAACATGCACTGTACCTATCTAACAAATGTTTGGTGCATAAGGACATCTCTGATTGTTGTATAAGCTTAATAAAACCTATTTAATGTTTCATTTTTTCTATATGCAGTTATCAAGAAGATCAGTCACTGTATTTCAGTGGTAGAAATGCAAGTCAAACCACAAGCATTGGTGTACGTGTTAGATTCAATACAGTTAAATAGTCACGAGTAGAAATTCTCATGTATTGATGTAAAAGTCAATATAGTTGAGATCTTTGCTATCTATTCATTGTTTCTCTTACTACTTATCTTCTGGGAAATAATGAAAGCCTTGCAAAGGCAAGAAAGCACACTATAAACTGCAAAGAGGATTGATTAAACCTGTGTTATTATCCAATAAATGACAACATCAAGAGGTTACTGGATTGCTGAATTATGTGCTTTTAAACTTCCAAGCCTTGCACCTGTCACACTGCAAGATAACTATTTATCTTAAAGTCAACGTGGCAAGAAGCAGTGTGGTCCTTTGACACAGAACATTGACACAATTTGTCTTTTCCTCCTACAGACACTTGCTAATGGACTAGCAGCAGGGCCCAGCAACACAACAATGAATTTCATCACTTCACTGACAGCAAGTGAACACAGCGGCAAACCAGTCTGAGTGTATACTTTAAGAAAAGAAACAACTAACGGATAAAAAGAAATCTACAGATTTATTGTACAGGAGATTCCTATATTGTGTTATACACCAACAAGAGAGTTTTTATTTCTTTTCTGAGGCATACAATAAGTAAGTGCTTTTACCATATTAAGTCCATTATCTTGAATTGTAAAGCATTCATTTAGAACTGCAAACCATTTGAAGACAGACATCATTTCCAGCTGCAAAATAAATGCTATTTATTTATGGAACAGTTTCTAGCAACTAGCAATCTTTAGTACATGGTGTTTCTATGATTATTTGCTAAAAAAAACATACAAGAAAACATTAGGTTGTTTGATAGCCATTTGAACTGATCGAAAGAAGGTTTTACCAAATTTTGCATGTGACAATTTAAGCGCTTCCCTAGTTCCTGTTCCTTTTTTTCCCCCCACACACACATGTGGAACATTTCTGGTTACTTCTGAGCTGCGTATGACGTCACCTGCTGCTGTTCTTCGGAAGTGACATCCATGTTGGATTTAAATGCTGTCTTTCACTTATTTTAATGTGTGTAGTTTTCATTTGAACTTATCAATAAATTTATGAATATAAGCAATGAGCACTTAGATCCCTTTCTTTTACCATACATGATCTGGCGTTATTGCTGAGAATAAGGAGATTGTATCTGATCTGGCACTCATGCTGAGCATAAGGAGACGCAAAAGAGGCCCACGTTCTGTGTTAACGCTTTTCAGTTCTGCCTGCATGACCACCTGTTCACTCAGAGGTGCATGCCGTAAGGTGAGAGAGATTAGTTAGACCAAAGGTGGAGGGATTGTCACTCATTGTGGACTTCTTCAACACTGGTGAAAGACTCTGTGGATTTTGCCGTTCACCGTTTCTTTGGACTGTTACTCTTTACAATACTTTCTGGAAATATTATTTATTATTTTGTTAATTTGGATTGTTTTTACTGCGCTGCACTTATTTTGCTTTTAATATTTGTTATTTGAATTACGTGAAAATTCTTTAGTGTTCAGCTTGCATACGGGGGGGGGGGGGGTTGGGGTTTAGTTGTATTTTTGTGTTGATTGGACCTTTCTGCTTTTTATTCTTCTGAGTTAACTCAGTAAAGTAACTAAGGAAAATTAAGTCTCATTTTTTCCCTTGATTAACAGCTCTGTGTCAGGACTATGCAATTTCAGTGAGCCTGTTTTTCCTCTGGAGCCTGATTTTCTAGTAGCTACTGAAAAATCATTCTGCTCCCTTTAGCTGTTACCCTTTTTCGAGGAGTTCTCAGGTTCCTATTCTACATCCACTGATGGCAGTTACAAGGCCCTAAAATAATTAATTACGTGGTGCGGTATACCAGGAATTAAAAGCCATAGCAGGAATTAAAGGTATAAAAAATAATATTGCGCTTGTCTAAAAAACAAAACCAAAAGATAAGCTGCTACACAACAATGTGACAAAAATTTGAAAAGTGATAAATATAAAAACGTAGTGCCAGTGATTTAGGAGAAAAGTCAGTGGGGCAGATTGATTCATCAAGAGATACGACGGCGGATCTCCTGATCCGCCATCGTATCTCTGAGATCCGCCATCGTATCTGTGAGAGCCGACGGTCGGATCTATGAGGCTGATTCATAGAATCATATTCCTCATAGATCTCCCTTAGATCTGACTGGTGTAAGTGACTTACACCAGTCGAATCTTAGGCTGCAATCTACCGCCGGCCGCTAGGTGTCGTCGGTTTTTTTTACGCGTCGGATATGCAAATGAGTAGAACCGCCGATTCAAGTCCATACGCCCGTCTGTCGCTTTTTTTTAACGTCGTTTGCATTCGGCTTTTTCCGGCGGATAGCTACCCCTGCTATATAAGGGTAGCTAATGTTAAGTATGGCCGTCGTTCCAGCGCCGAGATTCAAATTTTTACGTCGTTTGCATATGTCGATCGGGAATACGGATGGCCGCAATTGACGTACCCGCCGCTAACAATGACGTCCTAGCGACGTCATTTGGAGCATGCGCACTGGGAAATTTCGTCGGCGGCGCATGGGCAGTTAAATCGGCGCGGGAACGCACCGGCGGATCGTAAAACATCCGCTGATCTACATGAATCTGGCCCACTATCTCACTAAGTAAATATAGTCGCTGGGCCAGATTCATGTAGATCAGCGGATCTTTAGCTCGATCTACGTGTTTTACGATCCGCCGGTGCAATTCAGCGAGGCTAGTGCAGTATTCATCAAGCACTTACCTCGAAAATTGCATCGTCGGATCGTAACTCCCCCGGCGGAATGCAAATTCCGCGGCTAGGGGGAGTGTACAATTTAAATCAGGCGCGTTCCCGCGCCGATTTAACTGCGCATGCGCCACCGGCGAAATTTCCCAGTGCGCATGCTCCAAATGACGTCGCTAGGACGTCATTGTTATCGGCGGGTACGTCAATTGCGGCCATCCGTATTCCCGATCGACTTACGCAAACAACGTAAAAAATTTGATCTCGGCGCGGGAACGACGGCCATACTTAACATTAGCTACCCCTCATATAGCAGGGGTAGCTATCCGCCGGAAAAAGCCGAACGCAAACGACGTTAAAAAAAAGCGACGGGTGGGCGTACTGACTTGAATCGGCGGTTCTACTCATTTGCATATCCGACACATAAAAAAAAGCGACGACACCTAGCGGCCGGCGGTAGATTGCAGCCTAAGATTCGGCTGGTGTAAGTCACTTACACCAGTCGGATCTAAGGGAGATCTATGAGGAATCTGATTCTATGAATCAGCCTCATAGATCCGACCGTCGGCTCTCACAGATACGACGGCGGATCTCAGAGATACGACGGCGGATCAGGAGATCCGCCGTCGTATCTCTTGATGAATCCGCCCCGCTGTGTTTAAAACAGTGAAAAAATATGAAAAAAACAACCACAAAATAAGTGAAAGTAAATGTGCTAATAGGTCCATATATAAAGAGAAAAAGAAAGAAAACGTATTACCATTAATATGGCATGTGGATTGACGATAAAGAAAATAAACATGTAGCCACGTAGATAATCATGGAAAAATGTCTTCCGACTAAATGAAATAGATGGAATACGCTTACCAGAACCAGTGGATCTACCTGTCAGCAACAGTAGATCTAATAGGCATGGGAAATCTCAGAATGAAACGGCTCAACTTGTTCGGCAACTCTGAGTAGTTAAGACCACAAACTTAGCCGCTAGGACCCGAAGTCCTCGGCTGGAGACCCTGGATGGATGGTGTCCTGGATAGATGGAACAGACCAGAGCTCACAGGGTATGCACCCCGTTTCCAATGAGTGTTAAGATGATTAGGGATGGGAAGAAACCTGGGAGGGGTTAGTAAGGCACGATGGAATAGCTCCAAAAACCCAGCAGGTACACAATCCAGCAATGGATCCTCTCACACAGCATGTTTTACACACAGTGACTATATTAACTTAGTGAGATACTGACGTTTCTCCTCAATCACTGGCGCTACATTTTTATGATGAGTACAATGTGTCTGCATAAAACATTGTTCCTGAACTTTAGTCCTCAAATACCTTTAACAGGCCATGTGTGGGAGTTTCCCTTGGCTAAAATAGCTGTCATAAATGCCATTTACAATGATTTAAATGAAAATCATGTACACAGTGAAGGGAAAACCTAAAAACAGGATTTCCTTCACCTGTTGGGGTACTTGAAGGCTAAGCTTGGTAACCACTGGCGGAGAAAATGGCCATGAGAAGGAAATAGTTTGACTACTAGTGTATTCCAGGTTGAGCACATTTTCTTCTTCCTGTGTTTTGTATATGTTTTGAACTCCTGCAGTTCTTTTTTAAATTCGGATATGGTTTTGCTTCAAAGGGATACTGTATTTGTTTGAAGATAAGTTTTTTTTATATCCTTTTCTTTTTTTAAAACATGCCAAAGGATTTCTAGAATGCTATAAGGGAATTCATAAAGAGTGTTGAGCCTCTGCACCAACATTTTTGATGTTTGCTTCACATTCATGTACCTGTCAGAAACAAGTACATGAATCTGTTAGAGAGCAGCATATATACTGGACACTCTTCCACCAGTGTACTCCCTCCCAAGCCACTGTACAGACAAATACCTGACTGAGGCGTTTTGCCGTGAGGTGGGCAGAGCCCGCAGAGAAACTGAGAAACAAGTTTCCTATCAGGTCCACCTTACCTGTGAATGTGATTGACATAACAGTAAGCAGATTCATAGCCATTATTCAGCTCCTAGATAGGTGGCTAGAACAGAGTGGGCAGGAAAATCAAAAGAGCAGCCTGAATATTTATTGTGCTTCAGCCAATCCATGGAAAGGTGTGCCCAGCTGGTGGCTTGATATAAATAGTCTGAGCTTTAGAACAGCAGGATCTTAGTTTTGGAAGGATTCCACCCCCTGCCTGAGCAGCAGTTTTACTGATTCAAGCTGATGGCTGATTTACATTGAGGTCCCAGCTGTGGCATAACTGGGGGGCTACTTTTAAAATCCCTTTCTGAAGCTAATTAAGGGAATTTCTCCTAAAAAAAATCATCTGGAGAGCTAACTGACAAGTGCCCAGTGGATGCAGAAAAGGGACTGGCTGTCCTGTGGCTTTGTGGGCATTACCTCTCTCTCACTAAAGAGTGTTCAGTGGATCGTGGAAGGAGGGATCTGGTGATCTAGTGACATTGTGGGTACTAACCTGAGCTCAGGGTCCTAGTGACTGTGTAATGTTTTTCCTTTGGGTGTAAGTGACAGTAGTAGCTTATTTGAAATCTCATTTCTGGACATTTTTTTTGCTTCTGCATAAAGACTGTATAGGGAGGCATAGCCTAGTGAAGTGTTCTCCTGCTACTATTCAGTAGTTGTAGAGTATCTCTTATCACTTACACCCTCTCCAATTTATTCAGCAATAAAAATTATAACACGACATCCCCTAAAATGAATAATGAGCTGAGTGAATGAATTGTTTCTGTGTGCCTGGCTCTCTCTGCACTAATCTTGGGAAATAACCAGTTATACGGGATTTAAATAGTGCCAACAGTTTGCAAAGCGCTTTACAATGTTGAGGCAGTAAGTACAATTCAACACAGGAGGAATCAAAGGGCCCTGCTCTGCAGAGCTTACAATTTAAAAGGGAGGGTCAACTGATACAAAAGGTAATAACTGTGGGGGATGAGCTTATGAAGAAAGTAAACGTACAGTTATTAGGTGAGGGCAGGATAGGCTTCTCTGTGAAGAATGTGAAGATAAGGTGAAAATACTGCGCTAAAATCAAAAATAAACTAAATAAAGCTGCTAACACTGAAACAAACAAAGTCAAGATGAATGGTGTACAATATAGTGTAGTGCTGATAAGTGGCCAAACACAAAATGTAATGAATGGTATGGAAACCACATGAGTGATGTGCAGAATAATGAAAGGAGTGTGAGTCACAATGGCTCTGAAAAGGCACATAGAGCTACACTAACCCCAAGTGATATAAGTGAAAACTCATAAAACAATACATGAAACAATACAATGTGATTATATAAGTGACTAATCACTGAAAATCAAAATTTGGAAAAATCCAAAGTCCCAAGGGGTTGGTGAACAATATAGTCTGTGGCGGGAAGGATGAGCTTTAGGATAAAACTGGAAATTATGTATTTCGAAACAAGGGAAACTGTGGAGGTACCCAAGTTGACATCAAATCTTCAAGAAAGGGGAAAGGTAGATGGATACTTTTACTAACTCTGGTGGACACACATATCGTATGGCAAATCTTTAGCCTTCAGAGGTATGTTGGGAGGATGGGGTCCAGTCCAAATGAGGAATCAGTTCAGCTGGCTGATGGTGTCCTGGTCTGGAGGTTGATATGGATCTCCTCTGATGAGTCTTTTATGGTTGGGATCCTCTCGGATGGTCACTCTTGGCTCATCATTTGAGAATTGTGAAGACTCAACATTTTCGTTAATTAAATACCTGACTTCACTCAAGCACAGGATTTATATTATTACAAGAAGAGATACACATGATGTTGGCAGAACAGCAGAATTTATACACTAATGCCCTGTACACACGATTGGTTCGTCTGATGAAAAAGGAACGATGGACCGTTTTCATCGTACGAACCGATCGTGTGTGGGCTTCATCAGTTTTTTTCCCATCGGTGAAAAGAAAATAGAACCTGTTTTAATTTTTTTTCGTATAGTTAAAAAAACGATAAAAAAAAAACGATCGTCTGTGGGGAAATCCATCGGTCAAAAATCCACGCATACTCAGAATCAAGTCGACCCATGCTTGGAAGCATTGAACTTCATTTTTCTCAGCAGGTCGTAGTGTTTTACGTCACCGCATTGGACACGATTAGATTTTTAACCGATGGTGTGTAGGCAAGTCTGATGAAAGTCAGCTTCATCGGATATCTGATGAAAAAATCCATTGGTTTGTTTTCATCAGACGAACTGATCGTGTGTACAGGGCATAAGTGGTTGGTTACATTTATTAGCACTAGCACAGCATTTTTTGTTTTAAATTACAACTTGAGCTGTTGATTTCGGTTAATAGCACAATGTTATCATCTTCTGATAAGAAGAAACTGGAAAACATAAAAAGAGCCTATATAGATCTATAAAAACAATATAATTTCCTTATAAGGAGAGAGGAACACGGTATATTTTAAAAAAAACATCAGAAATGTATACTTTAATAATTTTAAAGTGGAGGTTCACCCGAAAAGTTAATTTGTAACCTTAGATTGATGCTCATTTTGTCAAGGGGAATCGGGTAGTTTTTTTAAAATCGAAGCCGTACTTACCGTTTTAGAGAGCGATCTTCTCTACCGCTTCCGGGTATGGGCTGCGGGACTGGGCGTTCCTATTTGATTGACAGGCTTCCAACAGTCTTCCGACGGTCACATCTATCGCGTCACGATTTTCCAAAAGTAGCCGAACGTCGGTGCGCAGGCGCCGTATAGAGCCGCACCGACGTTCGGCTTCTTTCGGCTACTCGTGACGCGATGTATGCGACCGTCGGAAGCCTGTCGGAAGCGTGTCAATCAAATAGGAACGCCCAGTCCCAAAGACCATACCCGGAAGCGGCGGAGAAGATCGCTCTCTAAAACGGTAAGTACGGCTTCGATTTAAAAAATACTACCCGATTCCC
Organism: Rana temporaria; assembly: GCF_905171775.1. Lineage (NCBI taxonomy): Eukaryota > Metazoa > Chordata > Amphibia > Anura > Ranidae > Rana > Rana temporaria. Next base: position 117,644,284 of record NC_053489.1, read on the forward strand.
CTTGACAAAATGAGCATCAATCTAAGGTTAAAACAATTTTTTCGGGTGAACTCCCGCTTTCAGTATAGACCTGTCATGCTGAATATATACTGTATGTAGCTCTGCAAATTTAGAGTGTTAAGGGGAATTTAAAGCAACAGTTATCACTAAGGACTGTGAACAAGAATTGCATCAGGGAGTTGGAGGTAATAATTAAATAATGTGAAAGACCATGAAGAGATGTCACTAATGAAATAGATTGAACAGACATATCTGCAGAAATTTGGTATATATATTTCAAGATTAATTTACCTTTAGGTGACATGTCCTCCAGCCACCACTAAGCTGCACGAGGCATTTCCAGCTATGCTGTAATATTAGACACCTCATCTACACATAACCATTTCCAATGTAAATGAACTTTCCAGGTTCATCCTACCAGAACTTTTGATCTGAATAAAAATGTGAAAAAGTTAATTCAAGTATTTAAATATAGTCTTAATACATTTCACTAGGGGTGTTACTTAGCACATTGGGGAAAATCTGTTTGCCCAGCACTTTTTCAAACTACACTGAAGGAAGTCACGCAATTAACGTAATCATAATTTCTTGTACTTGGGAAGTCAGCCAATCACACTTGGCAGCAGAAATCTTCCCCATTTTTCCCTTTCATGCCACTGTTTTGAATCAAGAGTTCTCAACTCCGTTCAAGTCACCTATATCATATAGTCCTCCTTTATATACATGAGGAGGATTATCTATGACTATTATCACCAAATATACAATGTACATTATTATTATTAATTCCCTTTTCTTTTCTGATTTTTTTTAGGCAGGCAAAGAATTACATTGTATGGTATTTGTGATGAGAAAATGAGCCAATCAAAGTGATTGTTTTTCAAAAGCAGTGATCATAATGGTGGATGGAAATGATACAATGTGGAATATATTTTATTTCAAGAACTAGAAATAGAAATGCAAGAAGTGTCTGTGCAATCAGTCATCTGCAGAAGCTCGAGCTTGTTTGTACGACAGTAGAATTTCACTAGCGCAAGGTTTGACCTTTGAAAAATAGCACATTAAAATTGTAATAATTTTCCTTTCTTGCATGCATGATGGTGGTAACACTTTATACATGAATTGAAGATCCTAGGCTTTTTTATTATTTAAAAAATGTCCAACAGAATTACATCTGGATACTGATTTAAAGTGAATTTGTATTTGAAGTGTATCTACAGTACAATTATTTTTTTTTGCCACAGAATGAGAAAAGGGTAAAACCCCAGTCAAGTTTTACTGCTATCCCAGCTATGTTATAGATATTTCCCCTTACCCTTTTGTCCTGGAAACAAAATATTTATCTAAAAAAAGGCATTTTTACTTTTGTCTGTGTTGCTGTTAAAGAGAGATTACCCTCACTTACTGTTCCAGGGACACCTTTTTTAACCAGACAGGCAGTGATAGAATCTCTCTAGCTGAACCTCTGAAGGCGGTATAACTAGACAGGAGTTCCATACCTTCCCTTTTAGAAAAAAGTCTTATGCCAGGTACATACGATCGGGATTCCCGGCGATAAAAAGTCCCGGGGGGGGGGGGGAAACCGAGAACCTGCTCGGTCACTTTTCCAGTGTACACATCAGAGGTTTTCCCGTCGGCAAAACTACCATGGAGCATATACACGGCCAGTTTTCCCGGCCAAAAGCTGTCATGGCAGATGGGAAAACTGGTCGTGTGTATGAGGCATTAGCTAGAGTTATGCTTTAAGAAACATTTGTATACTGACAATAATTCCGTTCAAGACCATATCATTGGCGGTTCTAGAAGGCTCTTCTATATGCAAGTGCAGTGCTGAGTTCCATAATATGGGGGTGACAATCATGTCTCCTTTTTTGTTGCCACAATGCAGCACTCATTATCTCAACTAGTATCTAAAGCAAAGTTAAAATATTTATTGACTTTCTGAAAGTTAGTATTTGCATACGATATTTGGGGGTCTCAGAGCTTAGCTGTGCAAGGAATGCTAAAGGTGTGTTCTTGTGTCTTGGGGTACCACAGCTAGAAAGTTACCTCTGCATTAAAAAAACATAAGGTTTTAAAAGTGGAACTGAACTTAAAAAGTGAAAATTTGCTATGTTATATGTAAAACGTAGAAATGTCAACAGTGCCTAAGTAGTACCCTGAAAATCTACTTATTTTCTAAAATTCATGCTGGAAAATAGTACACTTCCGGGTATGCGAAGGTGCCTAGGCAATCCCATGCTAGTTGTATAGCTGCAGTGTGAGATCTGAGTCATCTGCTACCTCTGACTGCTAGTCTCATCAAATATGGTAAAGCCAGTAGTGTGCAGCTCTGTTTCCTGGAGACTCTGACATGAGGAAGCAATGCCCTGGCATTACCAAGATGTCTGTCTCCACACAGAGACTAACTCATGGCAAAACATGTATGAAAGTTATGAATGGGGAAATATCAGCAGCAGGCAGAACACAGACAGAACTAATGTGCTGCCTGTTGTCTGCATTTTTGGCCACAGCTTTTACAGTTCAGCTCATGTTTAAGCACTATTAAAGTGGTAGTAAACCGCCACAAAAGTAAAAATAAAAACATCTGGCCCCTGCAAGATAATGCCATAATATGCTAGTATGCATCGCATACTAGCACATTATGACAGACTTACCAGTACATGGAGCCCTTCACACAGCTCTGTCACAGCTCCCTCGTGCTTCCATCTTCACCCTGTCTTCCTTCCAGGTTTACTGGCTCTGTCTGTATGAATGGCCGGGGCTGCGATAATGTCACTCCCACACATGCACGTGACAAGCCTAATGCCTCGTACACACGACCGGTTTTCCAGTCGGGAAAACTGCCATGAGAGCTTTTAGCTGGGAAAACTGGCCATGTATATGCTCCATCGCAGTTTCCCTGACAGGAAAACTGCCGGAAAAAAAAGAGAACCAGCTTTCTCTTTTCCCACCGGGATTCCCGGCGGTCTTTTTCCCGGCAGTTTTCCTACAGTATGTAAAAAACTACGATGGAGCATACACAAGGCCGGGATTCCTGACCAAAGCTCCAACGCAGTTTTCCTGTCGGGAAAACCTCTCGTGTGTAGGGGGAAAAAACTGAAGCTCGATGGACTGTTTTCATCGGACGAACCGATCGCGTGTGGGCCCCATCGGTTTTTTATCCATCGGTGAAAAAAAATAGAACATGTTTTACATTTTTCTTATAGTTAAAATGTGTGTTAAATGTGGTTTTCCAGACTGATAGAATTGGCTTTTCACCTTTACCAGATGCCATAGGGGAACATGAAGGTCGTTTTTGTGTTGCCTTGCACTGTTTGTCCCTTTGGGACTGTAGATAGTAAAAGGATTTGGATCAAGTAATGTATTCACCACAGGCCCGGACTGGGACAAAAAATAGGCCCGGGCATTTTGGAATGAGCAGCCCATGACACCTTAACCGGCCCATCCCCACTCTCCATTCTAAAGGATCCCCTGGGAGAGGGGAGGGGGAAACCCTGCAAAGGTACAGGGGGCAAGGGGACAGAGAAAGAGCAGGGGGGGCAGAGAGCACAGGGAAGAACCTTGAGAACATGGGGTGGGGTGAGAGCACGGGGGAAGTGAAGAGCATGGGGGGCAGAGAGCACAGGGGAGAGGCAGAGAACACAGGGAGGAAGAGGAGAGCACAAGGGGGCCGGAGAGCATGGGGGTCTGAAGAGCACAGGGAGTGGGGGGTTGGAGAGTACAGGGGGAAGCAAAAACATAGGGTGGGGCAGAGAGCACAGGGAGGGCAGGAGAGCACGTGGGGGAAAGAGCACATGGGGGAGGTGGAGATCACTGGGGGGAGGCGAAGGGCACAGGGGGGGCAGCAGAGAGCATGGGAGGAGGTGGAGAGCACAGGGGGTAGGTGAAGATCAATGGGGGGCTGGAGAGTACTGGGGGAGAGGCGAAGGGCACAGGGGGCAATGTAGAGCATTGGAGGAGGTGGAGAGCACAGTGGGGGCTGGAGAGCACTGGGGGGCTAGAGAGCACTGGGGGAGAGGCATAGGGTACAGGGGGCAGCGTAGAGCATGGGGGAGGTGGAGAGCAAAGGGGGGCTAGAGAACACTGGGGGGGGCTAGAAAGCACTGGGGGAGAGGCAGAGGGCACAGGGGGCAGCGTAGAGCATAGGGGAGGGAGAGCACAGGGGGAGAGACAGAGGGCATAGGGGGCAGCGTAGAGCATGGGAGGAGGTGGAGAGCACAGAAGGGAGGTGGAGAGAAGAGGGGGGCTGGAGAGCACTGGGGGGGATAGAGAGCACTGGGGGGGCTGGGGAGAATTAGGGGGAATTGAAAAGAGCACAGGGGGAGGTGGAGAGCACAGGGGGAGAGGCAGAAGGCATGGGGGGAGGTGGAGAGCACAGGGGGAGGCGTAGAGCATTGGGAACATGGAGAGCACAGGGGGAGAGACGGAAGGCACAGGGGGGCAGCATAGAGCATGGGGGGAGGTGGAGAGCACTGGGCTGGGGTGTTAAAGAGCACTGGGGGGCTGGAGAGCACAGGGGGAGGTGGAGAGCACTGGGGAGGCTAGAGAGCACTGGGGAGGCTAGAGAACACTGGGGGGATAGAGAGCACTGGGGGGCAGCATAGAGCATGGGGGAGGTGGAGAGCACATGGGGAGAGATGGAGGGCATAGGGGGCAGCGTAGAGCATGGGGAGAGGTGGAGAGAAGAGGGGGGCTGGAGAGCACTGGGGGGATAGAGAGCACTGGGGATGATAGAGAGCACTGGGGGGGCTGGAGAGAATTAGGGGGAATTGAAAAGAGCACAGGGGGAGGTGGATAGCACAGGGGGAGAGGCCGAGGGCACAGGGGGCAGCGTAGAGCATGGGGGGAGGTAGAGAGCACATGGGGAGAGACGGAGGGCACAGGGGGGCAGCATAGAGCATGGGGGAAGTGGAGAGCACAGGAGGGAGGTGGAGAGAAGGGGGGGCTGGAGAGTACTGGTGGTGATAGAGAGCACTGGGGGGGCTGGAGAGAATTAGGGGGAATTGAAAAAAGCACAGGGGGAGGGGAGAGCACAGGGGGAGAGGCGGAGGGCACAGGGGGCAGCGTAGAGCATGGAGGGAGGTAGAGGGCACAGGGGGGCAGCGTAGAGCATGGGGGGAGGTGGAGAACACAGGATGGAGGTGGAGAGAAGGGGGGCTGGAGAGCACTGGGGGGTTGGAGAGCACTGGGGTGATAGAGAGCACTGGGGGGGGCTGAAGAGAATTAGGGGGAATTAAAAAGAGCAAAGGGGGAGGTGGAGAGCACAGGGGGAGAGGCGGAGGGCACAGGGGGCAGCGTAGAGCATGGGGGGTGTCTCCTCTAGTCCCTCCCCCTTCTTGTTTACGTCTTCTGCTGCTGATGCCGATGCCGAAGGCTGAGCCTGAGGCTGAACTGGCAGCCAGGCGGCCGCGGAAAGGTCAGAGGACCGGTGCGGGCTTAAAGAGCAGCCTGCCTTGGCCCCGCAAGCAAGAACAGCGGCCCAGCGGCCGCGGCCCACCGGGCATATGCCCGGTTTGCCCTATGGCCAGTCCGGGCCTGATTCACCATGTTGCAGAATGTCAGTATGGGACAGAACTAATATTAGATCATACAAGACAGCAGATACACAAGACTGCAACTGGTGTTATAGGAGGTTTTCCTCATTTGCATATGCGACGGGTAAAAAATCGCGACGACACCTAGCGGCCGGCGGGAGATTACAGCCTAAGATTCGACTGGTGTAAGTCACTTACACCAGTCGGATCCAAGGGAGATCTATGCGGAACTGATTCTTATGAATCAGTCGCATAGCTCCGACGGTGGGATCTCACAGATCCGACCGTCGGGTCTCACAGATACGACGGCGGATCAGGAGATCCGCCGGCGTACCTATTGATGAATCTGCCCCAGTGTCCTCAATCCGGGGACTGCCCACGGAAACCGGGGATATCTGGTCACCCTACTCTAATGTTCTGTGTCCTATGAGTGTGGATGATGTTGTGATACATAAAACTATTAGTTTAGTTCTTTACATTTTGAAATGAGGTGCCTCGAGTGCAGAATTTTACAACTGAAAAAAGGTTGAGAAAAACTGGTTTAGGTATTGGATCACAGGTTTGCTTGTGCCCTGGACCACTTCATTTCTATCCTTGTAATAGCAAGTCAAAGTATATTACTATGGTTTAGTCCAATAATTGTTCATATTTCACCGTATGCATTTAATGTGCCCTTGTTTCAAAGTATAGTAAAAGAGGAGATGCACATTATATCAAACATAAATGCCTATAATCTTGGCAACGCTTAGATTTTCCCGTGTCTAATGTACATGACTATTTAAGCCCGATGTGAGTCATAGTCTAGAAGTTGTTCTTACTACCTAATGGGCACTAAATGGTTTTCATCAACCTTTCAAATATATTTTAGACAGACAGGACTCCATGGGAGACACTTACAAAGTGCACAGAGCTGATGGAACTGTATTATTTATCAAGATAAAGAAAGTAAGCTGAATTGTGAAAGAAATAACAAAATAAAATGTAGACTAAACAATGTTATTGAAACATAACTTAAGTTTTAAAGTGGTTGTAAAGACTAAAGTTTTTTTTTTTTCTTATATCTTAATGTATTCTCTGCATTTAGTTAAAAAAAAGCTTTTAGGTGCAGCTCCCCCTGTTCCCCCCTAAATACATACTGAAGCTCACTCTCGGTCCAGCACTCTCTCTCTCCTTCCTCACTGGACTCAGAGCAGCTGGAGCCATTTACTCCTGCTGCCGTCAATCAAATCCTGTAACGAGGAATGGGGGGTGCTGGCTGTGCCACACTGTGTGCATCAATAGAAGCTCAGTTTAGTAGCAGTCTCTGCCCCCCACTTCTTGCAAAATTAAAGTTTCAGTACATGTATTTAAAGAGAAGGGGAGACCGGTTTGAATGTCTGTGTATATAGAGTAGGGCACACATTGATCCTTATTCTATATACTGCCCCCCCCCCCCCCAGTACACAGTCCCTACTTACCAATATCCATAGCAGCAGTGTGATGGACCATCCAGTACAAACAGCTGTTTTTTACACCAGCATAGCATGTGCATTAATCAAACAGTGACCAGCCTGTAGTGTCTGTGCATTAAAGTGTTGCTAAACCCTTTTTATACATTAAAATAACAAACATGTAATATTTACCTGCTCTGTGCAATGGTTGTGCACAGAGTAGCCCGGATCCTCCTCTTCTTGGGTCCCTTGCCGGCTCTCCCCCTCTACTGCCAGGTGCCCCACAGCAAGCAGCTTGCTCTGGAGGCACCCAAGCAGCTGCGCTCCTGAGCCACGGCTCTGTGTGTCCATTCACACACGGAGCCATGGCTTGGTCCTGCCCCTTCATCTACTAATTGGCTCACTGGCTATGATTGACAGCAGCTGCCAAAAGCCAATCAGATGTGCAAGTCCTTGAAGAGGCAAAGCTCTTGTAGACATCGCGATGGGGCTCAGGTAAGTATTTGGGAGGGCTAGGGGGGGGGGGGGGGTTCTGCACACAGTAGAATAGAATGCATGGAGGTGAAAAACCATGTGCCTTTACAACCACTTTAATCTCTCAATGACTCTGAATATTAACCCCTCAATGACAAGTAGGCAGTGTATGTGCATTAACCCCTCAGTGACCTGTCCTCAGCCATTTGGCATTAACCTGAAGTCCTCAGCATGCAGTTTCGTACATATCAACAAATATTTCCTATTCATTTTTTCTTATATATTGTATAATATATATAATATTTAACCTTGTCTTTTTCTTTCAGTATCATATTAACCTCTGTTTGCTGTCTGAGGTATAGCTGTAGAGTGATATTTTTGTTATATGAATATTTACACAGAAAATTACAATATACCTGTCATCTACAGCTAACTCAAATTAACTATTAATAAGTAGCAGACTTATATTAGCCAAAACTTCCCTAAAATCCCTCCTAATTAACACATGATTTAAAAAAAAAGAATATATATATATATATATATATATATATATATATATATATATATATATATATATATATATATATATATATATATATATATATATATACGGTATATACTGTATATATATTTATATCACATTAGGCCGTAAAGGAATACATATTTTTTTAAAATGCATGCAGTTCAGTGTTATGCCCCGTACACACCATCACTTTATGTGATGAAAAAAACCGACATTTTCTGTGAAGTAAAAAATGACGTTTTTGAAACTTCAATTTTCAAAGACGAAGTTGCCTACACACCATCGTTTTTCTCACAATGTTCTAGCAAAGTGAGGTTACGTTCCACCACATTTTTCCATTGAAGCTCGCTTCATAAGTAGCTTCTGGGCATGTGTGGGTGTAAAAACGTCTTTTTAAACAACGTTTTTTGCTACACACGGTCAATTTCTGTGAAGTAAAAAACGACGTTTTGAAAAACGACACATGAAATTGAAGCATGCTTCAATTTTTTTTTGGTCGTTTTTTAGAAGACATAAAACAACGTTTTCCCCCACACACGGTCAATTAAAGTGACGTTTTTAAAAACGTCATTTTTTTTCATCACATAAAGTGATGGTGTGTATGGGGCATAACACTAAAAAAGGAACAAAGCTTATAGAAGCACAATGAATGAACATACTCTATGACAGTAAAAGTTTATACCACATGAATTTAGGTCTACCTGTGTTGGCATCTGTATATGGATATGGAAAAAGACAAAACTACATGGATGTTAGTCAATATATTGCTATCTGCTGTGTATTTTGACTTGTCTGGTGCATCGTTGGGGTAGATTTAGACGTAGCCTATATCATTTCCCTCCTTTCTGGTGAAGCCTTAGCCTGGGCTGCCCCTCTGTGGGAATTGAATGATCCAGTGGTTTATAGCCTGTCTGTTTTCTTGAAACTTTTTCAGAATATCTTCGAAGAACCAGCTCATGTCTCTTCAGCGGCCAGCGCCCCTTTACATCTCCGCCAATAATCCCGTTCAGTGGAACAATATGCTCTTCAGTTCCGTATCCTCTCAGCTGAATTGAGCTGGAACAATGAGGCCTTAGTCGTAACCTTTTTGCATGGCCTTTCTGACAGATTGAAGGATGAATTAGCAGGAAGAACCATCCCCATTGATCGGGACGGAGTGATCTCCTTGTGTAACTAGATCGATATTCGCTTTCAGGAAAGGACTCTAGAAAGGCGATGCCAGCATGCCTTGGTCTTTAGTCAGCCTGAGTTCCCCTCTCTTCGATCCGTGGAGCATCTCCTGTCAGCTGAGGAACCCATGCAGCTGGGTCGGACCAGGCTATCTCCCGAGGAACATGCTAAGCACAGAACTCTGGGCCTGTGTCTCTACTGTGGGGGCAAAGGTCATTTTCATGACACTTGCTCTCTTCTCCCGGATAAACGCTCAGGTTCAATACATCTGGAAGGTGGAGTATTGGACCCAGAAATATCACCTTCACCTTCTCGTCTTCTTCTTTCAGTGTCCCTTCATCTTGGTGCTTCTTCTCATTCAGTCTCGGCATATCTGGATTCCGGAGCCGCTGGAAACTTCATGGACTTGGAAATCGCATCATCCATGAGACTTTCCCCCTTGCCCCTCACCACGCCATTGGTGGTCTTGGCGATTGATGGCACTGTTCTCCCAGGGGGTCCTATTCGCTTCCAGACACTCCCTGTTAAGATGATAGTAGGGACACTTCACCAGGAGTGGATGTCCTTCCTTATCCTACCTAAGGCCTCAGCTCCTATCGTTTTGGGTTTTCCTTGGTTAAGGCTCCATTCTCCACACATTGACTGGACTACCGGACAGATCCTGGCTTGGGGTCCCTTCTGTTCCACGTCCTGCCTACCCAAGGTTGCCCCAAAAGAGAAACTTCCTGTTGCCACCATTCCAGTATCTTTTGCTCTTCCTACTGCATGTAGTGGTGTGCGGGCTGTGTCCTGCAATAGTCAGGCTGATGCATTTTCTAGTCCATGTGGCACTCTGGATGAGGAGCCCGCCTGTGAACCTGAGCCGATCATTCACTCCAGTTTACCTTTGTCTGTCCCTAAAACGCACAGCCAGGCTAACTTGTCTGCAAGTTCAGCAGTCGCTACGCCTTGCGGTGCGATTCGGGTAGTCACTTCACCTGACTATGCTTTTCAGTCGGCCTCTGCATCAGCCATGCCAGGCCAGCCCATGCCCAGTGAGCCTCCTACTTTTTCTTGTTCAGGACCTTCTGCAACCTCGCCTCATCCTAGTACTATTACGTCCATTCAAACCTGTCTAAGGGGCTCAATCCATCCTTTGGATAGACTGCCTCATTCTGCCAGGTGGGGTTTTCAACCTTGTTTTCAGGGCTCTCTGCATTCTGCTGGTTTTATGCTATCCAGCTTGACTCCTGTGTCATGTCACCTCCTAACCAACCTGACCTCAGGGTTCCTCTGACCTCTGCCCAGTCTGATGGTCCTGTGCTAGATGCCCAGTTCATCTTTAAGGGTCTGGGGAACCCTTCTCAGATTCCTGTTGATCATCTCATGCCCTTGCTTATTCCCAAAAGGTCTTTGGTCCTCAATAAATCCTCTTATCCTCTCTCATCTTCTGGTCAATGTTCTGGATTCTCGTCTCTGTAGAGGAACTCTTCAGTATCTTGTGCATTGGAGAGTGTTTGGTCCTGAGAAGGCATCTTGGATCGCTGCATCTGAGGTCTTTGCACCTCATCTGTTGAGGAGGTTTCATCTGAGATTTCCCGTTAAGCCTAGGCCCAAGCTGGGGAGGGGGAGGGACCATAAGAGGGAGGGTACTGTCATGGATATGCAATAAAGTCTGGCAGCTTACCTGTCTCCATGTGTTCATTAGAGGCCTGACTCTCTTTCTGGCTGCCTCTTATCACCTCTCCTCCCTGTATGGCTCCACCCCAGGCCATCCCAGGAAGCCTATATTAACCACTGCACTGCTAGTCTGCTTTGCTGTTCAACTTTGTTTGTTAGCTTGTTCCTGTCTGCCGTGTGCTACGTTTACCTTTCTGTGTACCGATTTTGGCTCGTCTCTGACTACTCCTGTTTGCCTGTGACCCTGACCTTTTGGCCTGTCCATTGGTTACCCTTGTCTGCCTGTTTCCCCGACCTTGGCTTACCAATCACTATCGCTTGTGTCTTGTGTGCTGCTGCCCCTCTCTCCCTACGAAGCATGACCTAGGGGACTCCAGGCGCCGCGACCTGGATCCAGCTGCAGCGAAGGCCATCCTCACCACTAGAGGCTCTGGTGAACACCAATCTGGGTCTTAGACTCCGCGCCCTGGGGAATCTTGGGCTCACGCTTCCTCTCTGTTTGCAGCAGTTGGCTATAGGGTTCACTACCCTGTGGTGCATCCCTGACCCCAACGGGGTGCACTTGTCACCTGGCCACAGGTGACCTGACACCATTAATGTACATTGCATTGCGTTTGTGGTGCTTCCCTATTTTCTAGCGTGTTTGGTGGGCTCGCCACCCACTGAATGCTAGATGACAGATAAGCTTTGCATGGTCACGAAGTGAAGCATCGTGGCAGCGGCACGTACCTACCCTCATCAAAACTAAAAACACCAAAAAAAACGTGCTGGATGCCTAAAAAAACATAACAAGGTAAATAGCAGCTGTCCCAGTAGACTAAAATGCAATAAAATAAATCATGTTGTTCTAAAAAAAAAAAAAAAAAATGTCCCTTTAAGACCTATGGGCAGAAGTGACGTTTTGACATCGCTTCCGCCCTGTTGTGGTATGGAGATGGGCGGGGGCCATCTTCCACTCATCTCCATACCCAGCTGGCAAGAGGACATGATCGCCTGCTCAGGTAAGTGGCGGAGGGCACCGTAGAGAGGTGGGAGGGGGGCCCCCTCTCCTGCTGCGGATAAAAGTGATCTTGCGGCGTATCCACCGCAGAGAACACTTTTATCTGAAAGAGGACTGCCCGCTCTTGAAGAGGGTACCAGGGTTATGGTAGCTAGCTGCTACCATAACAACGGTATTCCTCTTCAAAGTAGCGATGTATAACTATGGCGGGCGGTCCATAAGTGGTTAATATGTATTGCAAATATTGTGCAATATAAAAAAAATCCGTGCTGAAAGTGAAGATGATATATATCATAGTAAATTCTAGTGACTGGGGATGTATTGACACAATAAAAAAGGTATATCCCAGAAGGGACAGACTTCCAAATCCCAGTGAATCGCCACAGTGAAGGTAAGGTGGGGTTTACCAGATAATAATGACCTTCATTGAAGGAAAGTCATAAAGGCATTTGTAAATATGTGCTGTCTCCACAGGACCTCTAGTTCACCCACTACAATTGCAGCAGAGCAGTATGTGTCGCAATGTATCACGACATACGCTGGACATTGGTGCTCCATGTGCCGACATTACCAAAAAAGATCGCTCTCCATAGTGTAAATCAATTTAAATCAACGGCAGTCATACAAAACAAAGCAAGCTTGCTACGGTCTTTCCCACAAACAAGATAGCATGTATAATAAAGTAGTGTAAAAAAGGCCTATAATACACTGCTTAGCCCCACTTGGATGAATACCTATACACAACCTAGAGTAAAAGAAAAAAGATCTAAATCTTAGGTTAACTGCTAAATGAATAGCAGACAACCTAAACAAAAGCAGCTGTTTAAAAAGAAAAGCATATATAAACAAGTACTCTAACACTTATTGAAAAGGTAAGTCCATTCAACAAAAATAAAGCACAACAGCGCTACTCTATAGGTGGTGTTATCACTCCCACAAAGCAGTCCAAAAATCAAAAATTAATGCTGAGAAGCAGATGAGAAATGTCCCAGAAGGAGTGTTGAAAAAGAAAGAAAAATAGCAGCGTGCACCATCCACCAAAAATCTTCTTAATTCACCAGTTGTGATCACTCGCTCCGCCGGGGTTCAAACTCACTGCAATGAAATATATAATACGTCTTTCAGTGAATAACACTTCATTAACCATTGATCTCAGCGGACAGCTTCTATCATGGAACCAGATGCTTTAAGGACCCTCAGGTAAAACAAGCAAGAACAGAAAAAGCCACCATAGCGTAATTCAGCTTTTAATATGTAAAACCCTCAAGTCCCAGTACATCCGGCTCCCCTTATATATTCAACATACATTCATTCAAACAGTAATAGGCATTTGAAAATATCACCAGATCCTCATGCGATCGGCGTCAGTGTCTCCTCCTCGCACCGCTGACAGGATACCAGGCAGTTACAGCTGCCTCGTCCTGCTTCGGTGGAGCGCGGGGATCCTTCAAATGTATGGTGTAGCAAGCGCCCTGACTAGTTTCGCCAGTGAATGGCTTCTACGGAGGGTGTGCTGTAACTCTGCCTGGTATCCTGTCAGCGTATTATATATTGCATTGCGGTGAGTTTGAACTCCGACGGGGCGAGTGATCACAACTGGTGAATTAAGAAGATTTTTGGTGGATGGTGCACGCTGCTATTTTTCTTTCTTTTTCAACACTCCTTCTGGGACATTTCTCATCTGCTTCTCAGCATTGATTTTTGATTTTTGGACTGGTTGGTGGGAATGATAACAGCACCTATAGAGTAGCGCTGTTGTGCTTTATTTTTGTTGAATGGACTTACCTTTTCAATAAGTGTTAGGCCCCGTACACGCGAGGAGACATGTCCCGATGAAATCGGTCTGCGGACCGTTTTCATCAGACATGTCTCCTGGGATATTTTGGTCTGATGTGTGTACACATTATCAGACCAAAATCCCAGCGGACAGAGAACGCGGTGACGTGGCGGTGACGGTGACGCGGCGACGTGCGCAAACCAGGAAGTTCAATGCTTCCACGCATGCGTCAAATCAATTTGACGCATGCGCGGGATTTCGGTCCGCTGGTTAGACGTAATAACCAGCGGACATGTCCGATTAGGCGTACTAACCATCAGACATGTCCGACGGACATGTTTCCACCGGACAAGTTTCTAAGCATGCTTAGAAACTTTTGTCCGCTGGAAACCTGTCCGCTAGGCCGTACACACACGGTCGGACATGTGCGCGGAAACTGGTCTGCGGACCAGTTTCAGCGGACATGTCTCTTCGTGTGTACGGGGGGCTTAGAGTACTTGTTTATAAGATAGCATGTATGATGAAACGCATAGGATGGAGCCAGAATACACGTCACTGAGCATGCATCAACCAACCGCGGTAATCTTGTTTGGGGGAAAGACCAGAGCTTGCATTGTTTTGTATGCCTGCTTACACTACAGATATTGTAAGTGCAACTCTTGTATTAACTTGCATTGTTTTAAATTGATTTACACGATGGAGAGCGCTCTTTTCTTTTAATGGTAATGTGAGCACATGGAGCCCCAATTTCCAGCATATGTAGTGATACATTGTAAACAGCAAACAGACAAATACTCTTGCGCACAAGTGTGATGTCCGGGTAATCTAGTGTTTACAAATAATAATTCCTTGGGCTTTGCTGCTCTCCAGGATAGGGGTATCCTAGCAGTCAAGAAAAGGAATAGAAAAAAAAAGAGGGTTCACCAGCCTTGTGCATTGTCCTTAGTAAATTTTATTATAAAAACCGATAAAAAAAACTACTCACAAACATGTGAAGAAAAAACGCTTTGAAAAAGCCTCCAAATGGTGGCAGTTGGTCAAGGTATGACATTTGCCAGATGATAGAGGAGAGGACATCAGGGCCACTGCTGGCTGATGTGTTTCGAAGGGATACCTTCTTCCTTAGAGCCTCAGGGCTCTTTTTTATCTGTTTTTATAATTAAATGTACTAAGGATAACGCACAAGGCTGGTGCGCCCTCTCTTTTTTCTATTTATTTTCTTGATACATTGCAACACATACTGCACTTCTGCAATCGTAGTGATGGAAACGGAAGTCCTGTGGAGCCAGAATATACTTACAAATGCCTTCTTTTCAATGGGGGTCATTCTTTTCTGGTAATCCCCCACTTTACCTCCACTGTGGTGATTCACTGAGATTTGGAAGTTTGTCCCTTCTGGGATACACCTTTTCCCTGCACTAGCGTCAAAAATTGCTGCAAAGTCACACAACTTTCAGGTGTGAAAGGGGCCTTAATGTATCTACTGCTATATGTGCTCCAACTTGGAGACTCTCAAAAATATAGAGTTGGGACCTCAGTACACGAAGAGCCTTGACGAGATACTGCGGTTTGCACATATATTTGCAAATGAGTGCAACTTAAACCTCTGTTTTTAATGTGAGTTGTTAGACAGGGTCAATTTGTTTTTTGTTTTCTTGTTTTTTTTTTTGCAGGCTAGCTGGTAAGTGTGCTGGGAAACTTTTGTTTGTTTGTGTCAAAAGGGAACATGTGTACCGCAGTGTACCCTTTTTTCCCTGCTCCTATGTAAATTATTTGCGCTACACTTCATTCATGAAGCAGTAGCCACGTAATTTTCACTTAATTCACTTACGCAAACTACGTAAATTTCAAACCTCGCGACGCGGGAACGACGGGTATCCTTAGCATTGGCTGCCCCTGCTTTTAGCATGTGCAGCCTTACGCGAAACCCGATGTATGCAAACGACGTAAACTGCGTACGCAGGGCTCGCGTAACGTTGTGAATCGGCGTTAGTATGCAATTTGCATACTATACGCTGACCGCAACGGGAACGCCACCTAGCGGGCAACGTAAGAATGCAGCCTAAGATATGAGGGCATAAGAGCCTTATGCCACGCATATCTTAGGCTGTAGTCTGCGTAACAAGCTCTCTGAATCAGGAGAACTCGTTACGCCGGGGCAAGTAAGCAATTGCGCTGCGTAACTATGGTTACGCAGACGCAATTGCTACCTGAATCTACCCCATTGAGTACAACGCATGTAAAGGACTCAGACTCTGAGGTTCATATGATGTACTAAGCTAAATATACTGTCATGAACCAACTATGCCCTTACTAGGACCAGTCTAAAATAATGGCATGAACAGTATTAATAGCAGTCTTGAAATATGGGTATAAATAAGACAAAAAGTAAGGAATGAGAAAAAAAAAAGAAAAAAAATGTACACTATATACTACATCACAGTCAGTTGTCAATTTCCTTATAGATTATAGTAAGAAGACCACATCTTCCATTTCAATTTTCAAAAATGGGCATAGTGTTCAAAATAATATGGTGGATTTGTTCCATCAATTTAATGGCTTCCATTTCTTTGTAGTACCAGAGACCAAAGAACTGTAGAGGTACACCAATTGAGGGAAATAGTCCATAGAATTGCACTAAAGAGAGCATGACCACGTTTTTGATTTGGGATTGGTACATCTGGTAAGGGGGCAAATAGTAGACATACTGGCCCAGATTCAAGAAGCTATTGCGCCCGCGCAACCATAGGTTGCGCGGCGCAATAGCTGTTTTGCTCCCATGTAGCGAATGCCCCTGATTCAGGAACATCGCTACGCGGACTGCAGCCTAGGATATGACAGACATAAGCCTCCTTATGCCTTCATATCTCAGGCTGCATTCTTGCGTTGGCCGCTAGGGGGCGCGGCCATTGTGTCGGCGTATAGTATGCAAATTGCATACTACCACCGATTCACAAAAGTTGCGCGGGCCCTGCGCACGCAAGGTACGGAGTTTCCGTACGGCGACTTTAGCGTAAGGTTGCTCCTGCTAATAGCAGGGGCAGCCAATGCTAAAGTATAGCCGCCCTTCCCGCTCGTGAAATTTAAATTTCACGTCGTTTACGTAAGTGATTCGTGAATGGCGCTGGACGCCATTCACGTTCACTTAGAAGCAAATGACGTCCTTGCGACGTCATTTGCCGCAATGCACGTCGGGAAAGTTTCCAGACGGAGCATGCGCTGTTCGCTCGGCGCGGGAGCGCGCCTAATTTAAATGATTCCCGCCCCCGGCGGGATCATTTACATTAGGCGCCCTTACGCAGGGCTAATTAGCATAGCGCCCGCGCAATTTACGGAGCTACTGCTCCGTGAATCGCGGGCAAATCGAAATATTTGCGTGGGCGCAGAGCAAACATCGTTGCCCTTTGCCCACGCAAATATTGCACGGATCTACCTGAATCTGGGCCACTGACAATATCAATGTTAGTTGAGTATCAGTAATTTGGGCTACTTTAGCTGCTGCCTGCTGCCAAAGGGGTTTAAGAACCGGAAACTACAGAATAGGTGTTGAAATGTGCCATGGTCAGGGCAACCTCTAAACAGAGGCTCTTTAAGTAGGCGGTCACGGGCTGTTGGTTGGTGGGCCACTGGTCAAGTGTGGGGTGCTTGGCGCCTTTCCAGCAAAAGCAACTGTAGACTCTGAGGTAAAGAAGAACTTGGTAAACTCTGATGTAAGGGCGGCTCTGGTGACCAGAGAACCTCTTAGGCCATGTACACACGGTCGGTCCATCCGATGAGAACGGTCCGAAAGACCGTTTTCATCGGTTAACCGATGAAGCAGATTGATGGTCTGATGTGCCTACACACCATCAGTTCAAAAACCGATCGAGTCCAACGCGGTGGCATAAAACACAACGACGTGCAGTGACAATTGAAGTTCAATGCTTCCAAGAATGCGTCGACTTGATTCTGAGAACGCGCGAGTTTGGAACCGATGCTTTTGCGTACTAACCATCGGTTTTGACCTATCGGTTAGGCGTCATTCGGTTGAATTTTAAAGCAAGTTCTAAATTCTTGGACCGAAGGATAACTGACCGATGGGGCCCACACACGGTCGGTTTGGACCGATGAAACTGAACTTCAGTCCGTTTTCATCGGTTTGATCCGATCGTGTGTACAGGGCCTTAGACCAGAGTTCCCCCTTACATCAGAGTCCACAACTTTCCTCTTTACATCAGGGTCCCCAGAGTTCCCATTTACATCAGAGTTTGCAGAGTTCCCGCTTGCACTGTAAGGAAACGCTGGGAACTCTGTTAAAAGAGGGCTTTGGGAATACTGGGAACGCTGATGTAAGGGGGAATTCTAATGTAAGGGCGGAAAAGGGGCCCGCTGCAAAGCATGTGAAACAATCCCACTGCAGGACCATAATATAGGGCCCTCCCTGCAATAGGAGTAAAGGGCCACGGGCTCAGGTCGGTGGGGCCCTTCATGTTTTTTTGCACCAGGGCCCTGAAGGTTCTAGTTACGCCTCTGCAGCATGACTTTTTTTAGAGGTGTCAGAACACCTTAATGCTGCTGTGTATAGGCAGCGTTAAGAGCCCTGTCACACTCACCTCTTGCGTAATCTTCTGGAACTCTGAGGCTAATTTTTCCTATTATGGGTATGAGTGGGGCCTCATATCTAAGTTTTGCCTAAGGTCTCACAAAGCCTAAAGCTGCCTGTGCCTCTAAAGCATGTCTCTGGAACATTTGGGAAGATCCAATGCAATTTATTAGGGATAAGATACCATCCTGTATGGAGTTTTACCACCGTCTCCATAATGGTCATATAAGGTGTATATTTATGCATATTTGTAAGCATATCCATCCAATCCTCCATAGAGATCTGTTGACCTATCTCAGTCTCCCATTGAGCCATGGCAGAGGACTTATCTGGTAAGTATAGCCCATATCCTTGAGATTACACCCACTATCACAAGAGGAATTATGGCCAATCCTTAAGCTAAATGAGTATTGAGATGAGTAAAAAGGTCTAATCTGTAAGTACATATAGAATTTAGACTGTGGTAAGCCATATTGGTGTTAAAGATGAGCAAAAGAACAGAAATGGGACCCTTGAATCAGGGAATGTAATATAGTCAGGTGGTTTGTCTCCAACTTTGAGAAATTATTGGCCATATGAAAAGCTGGGGGAATCTCAAATTCCCCCAAAACGGAAGACAGTGGAGGTGTACTAGAAGGCAGTTTGTATTTCTGAAGGAATAGTGCCCATAAATGCAATTTTTGGCACACTATACTATTTAAAGGTATCATATACCTGGGCCTACATTAGTGGACCACAACACGCCTGGAAGGTGTAATCTGTGGATTAAGGCTATCCCAAACTGGAGCTAAGAAATCTGTGCTGGAAGGTATGCTACTGCGCAGTTTGAGCCAATCTGGCTGGTAGATAATAGTGGCAGAGGTTAGGCATTCCCAACCCGCCTTGAGACAAGGGTCTATATACTAAAGATTACCAAAGCAGATTTTTTTTTTTCATCTCTCTAGATAAATGTATTTACTGCCCTTTTAAATTGTTTCAATTGTCTGATGGGAAACATTGATAGGCAGGGCTCTAAAAAACTATAGCAGTTTTGGTAAAATGGACATCTTTGTGGCCGTTACTCTCCCCAGTAAGCAAATAGAAGAGGTAGACCACAACTGCAGCCACTGCCTAACATTGGGGAAGACTTGTGGGTAAGTAGGATTATACATAAAACGTAGGGCATGGGCTAATCTAATACCTAAATATGTAAGGGAGCCATCACAGATGGAGAAGCCAAAGGTATCTTTAATGCTAGAGATCATAGGTTGAGGTAAGTTAATAGGGGGGCTGCACACTTAGGTTGGGAAGAGATACCACTGGGTCCAACAGAAACATAAGCACATCATCTGTTAACATGCTCAAAATGAAGCTCTGGCCAAGGGTTCTATCTCCAAGGCAAAAACCAGTGCTGACAGTGGACAGCCCTGCCTCGTGCCCCATCAAAATCAGATTATTATTTTTTTTAATTAACTTTATATTCAAAATATACCAAGATACAAAGCTATATCATGGTATTTATTGTCGTATCACATTCCTATTTATAATAAAAATTTTCAGACTCCTCCCACTTGCCTTCTGTTGCAGTCAGGCTGCATCCCATGGCCCGGATTCAGAAAGGACTTACGGCGGTGTATCTCCAGATACGCCGTCGTAAGTCCAAATGAGCGCCGTTGTATCTATGCGCTGATTCATATAGGCAGTTACGCCTGATTTTGGCCAAGATACGACCGACGTAAGTCTCTTACGCCATCGTATCTTGGGTGCATATTTACGCTGGCCGCTAGGGGCGCTTCAGTAGATTTACGCGTCGAATATGCAAATGACCTAGATACGCCGATTCAGAGACGTACTTGCGCCCGTAGGATTTAGCTACGCCGTTTACGTAAGGTGTCGGTCCGGCGTAACTTTACCCTTCATAAAGTCATGTTAAGGTATGGACGTCGGAAACGTCGGAACAGTGTCGTATTTTACGTCGTTTGCGTAAGTCGTACGTGAATGGGGCTGGGCGTATGTTACGTTCACGTCGACAAAGCATTGAGCCGACGTATCTTAGGGAGTATTTGCGACGTGACTCTGAGCATGCGCACACATGCGCTGTTCGATCGGCCATGCATTTACATGGGGTCACACTTCATTACAATACAACACGCCCACTGCCTTGCTACTTTGAATTATGAGGGCTTACGCCAGCCCATTTACGATACGCCGATGTAACTTTGGGAGTAAGTGCTTTCTGAATACAGTACTTGCCTCTCAATGTTACGTCGCCCGCTCAAAAATACGACAATGTATCTGAATCGCGGCCCAAGTGTTTTTGTGGTTCAATAGATTGTATGTTTTACTTGGCTTAATATTGTGGGGTGATAGTTTGCTTGGGAGGGCAGGAATGATAAATATAAACCTTCCTAACTTAGAATAGTCAGTTCATGGGCACCAAGATCACAAATGTTTTTTAAAAAAAGTAGAAGTCTCATCTCTGAAAATAATCGCATAATGTAGAAGATGGAGTATAGACATTTTGTTACACCAGGGACACAACTTCCTCAGTACTTGCCTCTCAATGTTACGTCGGCGTAGCGCATAGGCGATGCGTTACGCCCACTCAAAGATACGACAATGTATCTGAATCGCGGCCCAAGTGTTTTTGTGGTTCAATAGATTGTATGTTTAACTTGGCTTAATATTGTGGGGTGATAGTTTGCTTAGGAGGGCAGGAATGATAAATATAAATCTTCCTAACATAGAATAGTCAGTTCATGGGCACCAAGATCACAAATGTTTTTAAAAAAAAGTAGAAGTCTCATCTCTGAAAATAATCGCATAATGTAGAAGATGGAGTATAGACATTTTGTTACACCAGGGACACAACTTCCTCAGTACTTGCCTCTCAATGTTACGTCGGCGTAGCGCATAGGCGATGCGTTATGCCCACTCAAAGATACGACAATGTATCTGAATCGCGGCCCAAGTGTTTTTGTGGTTCAATAGATTGTATGTTTAACTTGGCTTAATATTGTGGGGTGATAGTTTGCTTAGGAGGGCAGGAATGATAAATATAAATCTTCCTAACATAGAATAGTCAGTTCATGGGCACCAAGATCACAAATGTTTTTTAAAAAAAGTAGAAGTCTCATCTCTGAAAATAATCGCATAATGTAGAAGATGGAGTATAGACATTTTGTTACACCAGGGACACAACTTCCTCTAATGTTTTTTACATCATAATTGATTTTGAATGAACGTTTACATATAATCAGAGGCGTTGCTAGGGGGTGCGGGCCGCCCCGGGTGACACCCACTAGAGGGGTGACACCATCCCGATTTAAAAAAAAAAAAAAAAATGTTTTTTTTTTTTTTTTTAGCTGACATGTGGGGGGGGGGGGCGGCTCCCCCCCCGCGACTGCAGCGATGAGCGCCGTGGAATCGGCGCGCCGAGCGCCGCTGTACAAGAGGAGGGGGGTTGCGGGGTGACATCGCAGCACCATCCATCCCCTCCTCTCACAGCCACGGGCTGTTAGCGGTGGTCAGCAGTCGGCACACAGGCACAGCCCCCTCCTCTCTGTTTGTGTGTACAGAGGGGGAGGGGCCAAGGGGACCTTCTGTCCATGTGCCGTGGCGCTGCCTGCGATGATCTGAGGTACTGAATGGGGAGGGGGGGTGTTTGCACCTGGGGGGATTTCACTGAAGGGGTGCGGGGGGATGTACTAAGGGGGTGTTTGCACTGAGGGGGTTTTCACTAAGGGGGGTTTGCACTGAGGGGGGTTGTACTAAGGGGGGGTTTGCACTGGGGGGTTGCACTGAGGGGGGTTTGCACTGAGGGGGGGGGTTGCACTGAGGGAGGGGGGTTGCACTAAGGGGGGGGTGTCTGCACTGAGGGTGTGTCTGCACTGAAGGGGGGTCTGTGTAACATGCAGGGGTCCAGAGGTGCAGGTGGCTGTGTAATGTAAAAGGGGTGCAGTGATGCAGGGTGCTGTGTAATGTAAAGGGGTGCAGAGGGATGTGTAGTGTAAAAGGGTCCAGAGGTGCATGGGGCTATGTGATGTAAAGGGGTACAGAGGTGCAGGCGGCTGTGTAATGTAAAAGGGGTGCAGTGATGCAGGGTGCTGTGCAATGTAAAAGGGTCCAGAGATGCAGGGTGCTATGAGATGTAAAGGGGTCCAGTGATGCAGGGTGCTGTGTAATGTAAAGGGGTCCAGTGATGCAGGGTGCTGTGTAATGTAAAGGGGTCCAGTGATGCAGGGTGCTGTGTAATGTAAAGGGGTCCAGAGGTGCAGGGTGCTGTGTAATGTAAAGAGGTCCAGAGGGCTATGTGATGTAAAGGGGTCCAGTGGTGCAGGGTGCTGTGTAATGTAAAGGGGTCCAGAGGTGCAGGGTGCTGTGTAATGTAAAGGGGTCTAGAGGGCTATGTGATGTAAAGGGGTCCAGTGATGCAGGGTGCTGTGTAATGTAAAGAGGTGCAGGGTGCTGTGTAATGTAAAGGGGCCCAGAGGTGCAGGGTGCTGTGTAATGTAAAAGGGTCCAGAGGTGAAGGGGGCTGTGAGATGTAAAGGGGTCCAGTGATGCAGGGTGCTGTGTAATTTTAAAGGGGTCCAGTGATGCAGGGTACTGTGTAATTTTAAAGGGTCCAGTGATGCAGGGGGCTGTGTAATGTAAAGAGGTCAAGAGATGCAGGGGGCTGTGTAATGTAAAGGGGTCCATTGATGCAGGGGGCTGTGTAATGTAAAGGGGCCCAGTGATGCAGGGGGCTGTGTAATGTAAAAGGGTCCAGTGATGCAGGGTGCTGTGCAATGTAAAGGGGTCCAGAGGTGCAGTTGTGGAGAGGGGTACACAGTAGTAACAAAAAGATATTGAAGGATGCAGAGGTATGCAGGGGGCACAGTGGGGTGTTTTTACATTTTAACGTGGGGTGGGGGGTGCCAGATATTGGATCCGCCCCGGGTGCCATATGCTCTAGGTACGCCCCTGCATATAATTCTAGTCAGTAAGCAAGAGCAAAGGGCAATGGTTTATATAACAAACAATTACCCATACCAACCAATCATAATTCTTATTTTGTTTAATTTGACTACAGTGGATTGGAAATGGGTGATTGTTGTTGTTAGATGGTAACACTTCCATATCATGACTGCCTCCTTGATTAGTTGAACAGAAGTTAATTTTCAGTTTATTTTTGGTAGATATACTTTTGCATTTTTTTCTCTTCTCATATTCCTATTTTTAAGAAAACATCACTTTACACATTTGTATCTGTTATATATGCTGTAAGATTTGTTAATGTCTTTGTCTTTTTTAGAAACAATTACAGTGACTGGCTTTATAAAGCATGAATAGAACAGCCACATTAGGTCTTCACAGACACAGACATAACACATATTCTATTATTCATAGATAACCCAGTCTATGCAACTCCATAACATCTGCTCGGGAACTAAAGACAGTAATGAATTATTAAAAAAAAAATCAGAAGGAATTTCATTTACCAAGGCTATGACCCGGGATTAGAGACACAGACTAATTCTCAGACATACATACTCATATAGCTAGAAACCACTTGTACCATAAATCACAGTAACTCATTTAAAATACTACTTGGTGGTAGTGGTGCAGGAATATGATATAAGTTTTAATATGCATAAGTAGCCATTTATTTTATTATGTATGTAGCGCTATCCCCACAGGAGCCCCTGGTGAATATGGTTATCTCCCACCCTGCACAGCCAGGCACATGAATTTTACACTCACTCTGGAGACAAGAAACAGTCCTTGTAGCTTTGTTTTGTTTTTTTATTTTGGGGGATAAAACTTGGGGAAAGGGTTGTTATGGGGTGCCCATTTTGTGATGGACGTGCTAAAATTAAAATTATATTTTGTGTTATGATTAGAACCACTGAAATGAAGTGTATATTTTCCTTGAAAAGATTTGTCAGATATTGTGTTTTGAAGAAAGTTATGAACTCAGCATTGACAATATGAAGGACAAAAAGACTGAAGATGAGAGCAGATGCCATTTTCTTCTCCATTATGTTTCAAACGTGTTCAGACCTTTTTCCCTTCCCCCTACTGTATTCCTAAATAGCTTCACTTCAAATTGTAAGAGGAAGTCACCCCTCCCCCCACTGCATTCTAAAGTGGACCTCAGACCTTCCCTCCCCCTTCACTTCATCTCACCAAAGGAATTTTTATGTAAGATGGAGACTGTGAAAGGAACTTTTCTATGCCTGAATGACACGTGGACTTACAAGGAGGAGGATGTGTGTGCAGCCTTCCCAGGAATGGACTTCTGGGTGGAAACCATTCCTATATGAACTGACCTATGAGGGTGCCATGTGCTACAGACGTCACAAGGACGCATGTCTGCATCTTTTGCAGACATGGAAAGTTTAAAGGTGGGTGGTAGGATAGGGGCATATGAATAGTGGAGGGGGGGTCCAAGCGGACTGATAATTAATGAATGAATGAATGAATGAAAAACTTATATAGCGCAGCAACATGCAAACTGAATCGCCTCAGGGCGCTTGGTATCCATTTCCTTCTATACGTTGCCTTCAGAAAAGATGGGTTTTGAGTTTTTTTCTGAAGGCCTGGTGATTCACTTCCGTTCGGATGCTGGTTGGTAAAGCGTTCCATAGCCTAGGTCTTTGGATGGCAAATCTTCGTTCTCCTTTGGACTTGCATCGGGCCTTAGGTATCTGGAGAAGATTTTGGTTGGTAGAACGGAGAACACGATCGGGGTTGTGAGATTTTAATTTTTCCCATAGATATTGGGGGGCACTGCCTTTTACACATTTGTGTGTTAGCCATAGTGCCTTAAATGTTATTCTGTCTTTTACTGGTAACCAGTGAAGGGATCTCAGGGAGGGAGAGATTGATTCCCATGTTTTTTTTCCTGTTACAAGACGTGCCGCCGTATTCTGGACAACTTGTAGACGAGCGATTTGGTACTTTGGGAGACCTAGGTAAAGTGCGTTTGCATAGTCGAGTCTGGAATTGATTATTGTTCCTACTTCAACTGCTATGTCTTCTTTTGGGATAAAGGGAGTGAGTCTGCGTAGAAGGCGCAGCAGATGGTGGGATCCGCTGACTACTGAACTTATTGGTGCATCCATTGTCATTTGGGAGTCAAAAGTGACTCCGAGACTTTTGACTTTGGTGCTGGGGGTGATGGTTTGACCCAAAATCGGCGGGGGTGTCCATGTTGTCGTGGCAAGTCTCTTTTGGCTGGCATTAAGCAGAAGAAGTTCTGTTTTTGAGCCATTAAGTTTAAGATAACTCTCTGTCATCCAATTTTCTATCAGAGTAAGGCATTTCTCCGAGATAATGATCCTTTTTGTTGCTGATGTGAAAGTAGAGTTGGGTGTCATCCGCATAGGAATGGTAGAGTAAATTCTGGTTACTAATGATTTCGAGAAGAGGGCGAAGATAGATATTGAATATCACGGGTGATAAGGGAGACCCCTGAGGGACTCCGCATGACACCGTGCATTTTTCAGAAGTGAAAGGACCAAGTTTCACTATTTGTGATCGGTTTTCCAGAAAGGAGGAGAACCAGGGTAAATCCGAGTCTGCCACTCCAGCTACTTCTGCTAGTCGAATCAGCGGTAATTTGTGATCTACTGTATCAAAAGCTGCGCTTAGGTCCAAGAGTACCAGAAGACAGTATTCTCCTTCATCTGCAGCTTCGAGAGCGTCATACCATATTTTAAGAAGTGCTGTTTCCGTCCCGTGACCCGGGCGGAAACCCGATTGAAGTGGATCCAGTAGTTTGTGGGTGTCTAAATGATGTTGTAGCTGTTGCACTACTACTTTCTCCATTAGCTTGGAGAGAATGTTTAGGCCTGCTATGGGGCGACGATGGTTTGGGTCTTTGGAGTCAAGGGTGTTTTTTTTTTAAATGGGTTTAATTATACCTTGTTTCAGTGGGATTGGCACCATGCCTTCCTTAAATTATTGGTTTATGAGGTGCGTGATGGCCGGTGCCACAATATCGGCACATTCTTTTAAGAGTTTGGTGGGGATGATATCGTTAGGCGCTGTGCTGTCTCGCAGGGTACCAATGAGATTTTTGGTGGTGTCGATGGAGATAGACTTTAGTGTGAATTTAGTTAATTGAGGCATATTTGTATGCATATTGCTTTTTTGATTTAGAGGGGAGTTGGTAAAAGTTCTATTTTGTTGAATAATTTCACTGATTTTTTCAATTTTGTTGATGAAGTAATCTGATAATTTGTTGCGAAACTCTTGTGAATTCGAAATTTGGAGCCTCTAGGCAGGGTGGGTTCATGGTCTGGGCGACTAAGTTAAAGAGCTCCCGGGGGCGATTACAGGCTTTTACAAGGATATTGAAAAAGTGATCTTTTTTTGCTTTAATAATTACTTTATGATATTTCTTAGTAATTATGTGTTTTTTTCTCTGTTGAGCTTCTTCTCCAAGCTGCTTCCGCTCTTCTGCGCTCTTGCTTTAACAACGTAAGCTCGTCGTTAAACCAACACAAGTTGTTTTCTCGGATGAGCGTTCTGCGTTTTGGAGCTACTATGTCTGCTGTCTTTAGTAGGGCTTTGTTGATAGAGTTGAGTGTTTCCGCTGCAGTTTGATGTTGTTGTATTGTTTTTATTTTGTCCAGTAATGTAGTTTTAAAGAGTTCTGAGTGGAGCTTCTTCTGGGATATTGTCCAGTGTGTTGTTGACATTTTTAATTTTTTTAGATTGGTATATAGAAATGTTTTAATTAAGATTGGTATATAGAAAAGATAGAGTGTTAGAGCGTTAGGTTTAGAAAGATACAGTAAATAGATGGAGTTCTGGAGGAAGAATAGTGTGCATCAGCATGTCTTTTTTCCAGTATTTCTTTAACCGATATCAATTAAATGAAAGTAGATTGGGGGCACTGCTGCTCCAATAGCTTGCCTAAATATGAATTTGCTGCAAAGTTCAAATTTGGTGAATTTCAAACAGGATTTGACTACCCCCATCACAAATTGAGATGGGCTGAGATGGGCTGAACACCCCTAGGTTTGCTTTGCACCAGAACTCCAAAAATAGAAAAAGTTTGGACC
Source organism: Rana temporaria (assembly GCF_905171775.1). Classification (NCBI taxonomy): domain Eukaryota; kingdom Metazoa; phylum Chordata; class Amphibia; order Anura; family Ranidae; genus Rana; species Rana temporaria. The sequence goes on from NC_053489.1 coordinate 117,671,468, forward strand.
CAAACTCCAAACCCTATTGAAGTATATTGGACCAGAACATGAAAAATCAAAAGTCCCCATTTGAAAGGCTCATATTCAAGTTATTGGTCATAAAAAAGGTATGGGGGCCCGGGTACTGCCCTCAAGGACAAATAAAATAAAACATATTGTTTTTAAAGGAGCAGTGATTTTAATGATGCTTAAAGTAAAACAATTAAAGATAATAATTCCTTTAAATATAGTGCTTGGGTGTCCCCTTAGTCTGCATGTAAAGTGGCGCATCTGTACCATGTATAGAACCTACCGCAGAAAATGTTTAATTTCTAAAGAAAAAAAACTACATTTAAATTGCTGTCAATACAATACCATTGTAATAGAAAAATCAGGGAAAAAAACTGCGTGGGGTCCCCCCAAAATCCATACCAGACCCTTATCTGAGCATGCAGCCAAGCAGGACAGGAAAGGGGGGGTGAGCGAACAGCCCCCATCCTGAACCATGTCCCCCCACCCCAAAGCTCCCTTCCCCATGTTAATGAGGACAAGGGCCTCTTCCTGACAATCCTGGGCTGTGGGGGGCTGAGGACAGGGGGCTTATCGGAGTCTGGAAGCCCCCTTTAACAAAGGGGCTTCCAGATCCTGCCCACGCTCCATGTGAATGATTATGGGGTACATAGTACCCCTACCCATTCCCTAAAAATTGTAAAAGTGAATAAAGACAATACAAGAGTTTTTGATAATTCCTTTATTCAAAAATACAAAAAACAATGTCCCCCGATGTAGATCAACCATCAATCACAATGTCGCCACCAAACCTTAAAAAAATAAAGTAAAAGCACCACCGCCAACGAAGGCTAACCCCCTACTGCAGGCTCGGCTTTTGACGTATCACCGACCCAGCATGCACCAATCAGAGCTTATAATGCACTGCAGTGCATTGTGGGGTGCTTGACGGGCAAACAGCCTGCCGAGTGTTAGCTGAATGGCCCAAACCATTCGCCCAACACTAATCACAAATCAAACCTGGAGCCTGGGTAGATTTGCACATTCCTACTACTAACTTCTGACCACCTCTTGATCAGCGTGCCATTGACAACCTCCTCTTTGCTACCAAGGACCCTTTCATTAAGGCACATGTGCTAATCTATTCCATGAAGTTGACTGGACTACCTATCATGTTTTTTTTTTTCTTTTTTTTTTAAGGAGATTGACCAAAACACTAGTACTAAAGATAGCTCTAAGGCCCCTTTCACACTGAGGTGGTTTTCAGGCATTTTATTGGTATAAATATCCTCTAAATAGCGGCGGTAAACCACCTCCCATTCATTTCAGTATGTCTTTTCACACTGGGGCGGTGCGTACAGCGCTCCCAAAATGCCCTGCCCATTTAAATGAATGTGTAGTGCTTACAAAGTGCCTGTAAAGCGATTCAGAAGTGCCGCAACATAGGCATTTTTAAACCCCTTCTTTGGGGTTAAAAGCGCCCCACTAGCATCCAAAAAGTGCTTTAGTGCTGTGAAAGGGGTCTAAGTGCTGGAAGAAGTGTGTGTCTGCATGTCTCTATGTTTGCATATGCACACTTGTTTGTATCTCATCTCAGGGTCCAAAGTACATTTTTCCATCCTGAAACATGTATATATATATATATATATGTAATTAATGATTTTTTAAAGAGTTCAGGAGAGGAATAAGTAATGATACTGTATCGGTCAGATAACCGATAATTAAGTATTGTGTGGAGACCTTCATCTTTTCAGGTTAAACCCATCACAGTTTTAATTATACCAATATACAAATGATAAGAGCATAATGGCCTTTTACATCCTTTATGATAGCTGCCTTAACATTGGTCCAAGATTGATAATAATAATGTGACTTTTTGATAGCTTGACATCCTTTCCAGTGCTACTGTACATGGAAGAAGATATGTCCCTTCTTTAGACAAAAATGTGAAGTTCCCTTTGAGTACTACCAACATAAAAAAAAAACATATCTACTGTAAACACCATATTAATTAAAAAAGTACTAATGATATATATATCTACTGTATATATATATATATATATATATAGTGACATTATGAAAGGCGAGATGATTGATGGACGTTATGTTTCACCTCGCATGCAATCATTTGCAGAGAACTAAGGTGGAATCCAGTCTGGGTTTTACCAGTCACCTTGACAGAGTTGGTTCTGGACCAGATTTTGCGGTCCATTTGTGTGCACCAACAGGTGGTATAAATAAATCAGGACTGGAGCAAAGAATTGCTCTTGGCCTGGGACTTGAGACCTTGGCCAGGAAGCCATACCTGAGAGAGTACTGAGCTGAAGTTTGCTTTGTGAGAGAAAGAAAAGGTTTGCATTATCTTTGTTTTGTGGGTGACTGGGAGAAGCCCTTCACCTGTGAGTTAGGAACCTAATATGTTTAGTTAGTGCCTGGATGGCAAGTCCGCTTTTAAGAAAGACCTGTTGTCTGGACTACCCTTTTCCCAGGGAAGGGGATCCCCATTTGAGCTAACCCCCCACAATATATATATATATATATATATATATATATATATATATGATGGCCAGTATGGTGGCCTGAATTTATGGGAGGAGCCCATGGGGCAGCCCACTCACCTGTATTCCTTGTCGGTTTCGGTAGGTCACGTCACTAGGCCAGCTCTTCCCAGCTCACTTTGTGGTTCATAAGTCTGTGCATTCGATTAACAATATGTTACTGCTTCTCTGTTTGTGGTCTTCGGCGTTTCTCACTTGCTGTTTCAGGTAGGATTCAACCCTTTTTTTGTATCATACGCAATGCTGCAATTTGTTATGTTTCCTATCTCGCATCCCTTACGTAGTTAGCTGCCTCCAAGTCGTTGTCAATTGTGTCCCTAAATCATTCAGTACAGGCCTAGTACATTCTTAGGTTCCCCCTGCCTTGTTTGTCATCCCGTCTACAAACATATGATTTGTCGGTCGTTGTCCGACATCATTCGACACAGCCTTCTCTGGTTATAGGATTCACAGTCTATAGCAGGGGTCTCCAAACTATGGCCTTCCAGTGGCTCAGGAACTACAAGTTAACATGTGTAGTTTGAACACAGTTTTCATATGCGGGCGCTGCTCACGTATGCACTCGCTTCTGCGTGCGAGCTCGTCGGGAGGGGGGGTGCTTTAATTCTTTTTTTTCTTCTTTTTTTTACTTAATTTTTTTGATTTTAAAACAGTTTAAAAAAAATGGGTCACTTTTATTCCTATTACAAGGAATGTAAACATTCCTTGTAATAGAAAAGAGCGTGACAGGTCCTCTTAAATATGAGATCTGGGGTCAAAAAGACCTCAGATCTCATATTTGGACTTAAATGCAATAAAAAAAAATTGTTAATTTGAAAAAATGACAAAAAAAATGTCCCTTTAAGAGGTATGAGGGGAAGTGATGTTTTAACATCACTTCTGCCTTGCTATGGTATAGAGATGGGTGTGGGCCATCTTGTCCTCACTCGTATCCATACCAAGGAAGGAGAAGGGCCCAATCGCCTCCATCGCTACCGACGGCCCCGGTAAGATCCCGAGAGGATCCGCGAATCCACCACAGAGAACACTATTATCGTAAACAGGACCACCTACTGAAAAGATGGACACCTCAGTTGTGGCAGCAGCTGCTGCCGTTTCCGAGATATCCGTCTTTAAATTGCCGACGTATATATACAGTGGGCGGTCGTTAAGTGGTTAAAGGGGGCTTCCAGATTCCGATAAGCCCCCCACCCGCAGACTCCCACAACCACCGGGCAAGGGTTGTGGGGATGAGGCCCTTGTCCCCATCAACATGGGGACATGGTGCTTTGGACCCCAAAGCATCCTCCCCATGTTGAGGGCATGTCGCCTGGTACGGTTCAGGAGAGGGGGCGCTCTCTCGTCCCCCCTCTTTTCCTGCGGCCTTTCCACTGCTTTCGAATTTGCCGCAAACACCCCAAATTGTTCGCTATTCGATGTTGACTCGATTTAAACATCAGGCTCATCCCTAGTCATTAACCAAAATAGACATGACCAAATTTGGTTGATAACATTACAGGGAAATTTAAGCGATGTAATACATCAAATATGGTCATGTCCATCGGGTATGCCCATTTGTTTACAGCCAGGGAGCTGTCACTCATGACAAGAAGTTGTTGGGTGTGGTTCATGTCAGCACTTTTTTTGGCAAGTGTCATTCATCTTGATTGACGTAAATGTACATTGCTGGATGATGTAATGGACAATACATTTACATTTTGGACTTTTTTTTAATAATAAAGCACATTTCCAGATTCCAATCATACCCTCAACCTCATAACCACCAGGCCAGGGTTGTGGTGAAGAGTCTTTTGTTCTCACCAACATGGGTGCAAAGTGCATTACCACGGTAATTACCCCTAGGCAAAGTATTCTCCCCATATGGTTCAAGAGGAGAAGCGTACAATGCCCCCCCTTTTTTTGTCAGATAAGCGGTTGATATGGACTTTGTGGGGACCCAACACTTTATTTTCCTTATTTGCATGGGGTTCCCTTAAAGTTTATAGAAGACCAACCCCATCTGAGATAAAGTTCTGTTATAAAGAAAGGAAATCCCAGACTGCTTGTTTACAAGCAAAACAAAGCAATTAGGAACAGCCATGTACCAGAAATGTTAGCACATTTTTTTTATTTGTAAAAAAGAAAAAAAAGAAAGCATGTGATGGAATATCCAACATGTTTAATTTGTTAATATATAACAGGTGGTGAGATAATATTCTCCAATGAGGACACCTGTTCTAGTGACAACTGTGCCACTTCGGAGAGATTTTAATTAATGTTATATTGTATCTATATGGCAGAATGTGATAAAAATATGCCTAATGGGACAGACGCATAGAAAAAAAGGGGGGCTTGATAATTTCCTACTCTTCCTGTCATGATCAGGCATCAGGCTTGAAGACCAGTTGCTATAGCAGTTGCAGGACTACCACGGTCCAGCAGGATAGGTGCACAGGCATTCACCCTGGCAGATGACACAGGCTCACCTGGGGTGCAGAGTCTAAGTACTAGCCGGTGTTCACCAGAGCTCCTGACGGTGGAGATGGATTTAGCTGCGTGCTAGCACCAGGTCGCGGTCCTCAGGTTTGCCCCACAAGGGTGTAAGCAAGCTGGGGTCCAGTAGCGGATGAGCACATAAGGATCAAACTGCAGCATGTTCAGTAAACAAGCTAAAAGGTCGGTAATGAGTATTTGTAGGTTGGCAACAGGCAGTAGAGTAATCAAGGAACAAGCCAAGGGTTGATCACGAGTGGTAGCAAAATACAGACGGCAGCAGGGAAGCCAAGAGCAAGGCACTGGCTGGGAAGGCACAAAAACCCGGCAAAAATGAAGTTCTGAGACAAGGCTTATATGGGAAGTTCATCGGAGGAGCAAGGAGTTCAAGGTTCAACAGCAATTAAGACACAAGGCAGTGTTGTCCAATGGATCAGATAGGATTGTCCAATAGATCAGGCAGGGCACTGTTCGGCATCCCAGATAGCTCAGTGGGAAGAGTCAATGCTGGACACAAAAGAGGTCCCAGGTTCATAGCCCAGGTCCTGACACTTCCCAACACTAAAAGAGAGTTTGGCTATAGATGCACTTTAATCAAAACATCCTGAAAAGGGATGGCTGGGTTGCTTTTTTTCTGTTTTCTTTTCAAGTTGGTATTCATCCTACTGGACTTTTTTGTTTTGTTTTCCCATTGTCTACACTGCTTTTGCTTAACCTTTTATGTTGCTGTTGTAGTGATTGCCAGGGGGACCTGGACAAGGGATTACAGTCTATTGACCAGTACTGTACGTTTCTTGTGAAAACCACTATGAGGGAAAGATTCTTTACATTCCTCCTTACCCACAGCTGGTTGCTATAGCAAGCAGACATTATGCATTCTGCATATGATCTACATTTACTATTATTGTGAACCTGACATATCAAGTTTGGCTTACAAATGTGTAGCCCAGTATTGTTTCTTGTGACGTGCACATAAGCTAGGGATACTCTGAAGAGCATTTATTGGCATGTGTGTATCACAGCATTTTTGGTTTCTATTTTTTAGTGGGAAAGAGAATATATTTTTATGTCATCACCTATTGTTTTTGTCTTTTATTATTGGTGGTCTTTTCTGTTATAAATACTATTCTTTACTAGAGCAAAACTCTACACCTATTTACCATACTCATATATTACCCTCCTACCATCAAAACCTCAGTACTTGCATGGTGGAGGCTCACAACTTCCACATGGAAGGAGACCATAGTAACTGTCCAAAAACAACCCATCACTATTTAAAAATGTCTTAACCCAGACCTTTGTCTATCTAAATGGTCAAAGGGTTGCCCTGTAACACTTGACATGCTATACAAGAAGGGATCTCTTAAACCCTTTGAGCAACTTACTTTGAACCTAAACCTTAAACTGTCTGACTATTACTAATACCTTCAAATCACCAACTGTATCAAACACAACCCTCAACTGTAGGACACTATAACTCTCCAAATAAAGGCCCACCTAAATCTAAACACACAGGGAAAGAAAGGTATCTCAATATTCTATTCCCTACTTGGGGAAAAAACATCCCTCACAAAAAAAAGCCCCCCATCTGTAAATGGGAAAAGTACATTCCTCGCCAGTATACCCCATATCAATGGAAGGCAGCATTCTACTCCATTTATAAAGCCACCTCGTGTACTGCCCTTTGGGAACTAACTAAAAAAATAGCCCAGCGGTGGTACTCAACCCCCTCAATCCTAGCCACATTTTATGGGAGCTCAAGTCCAAACTGCTGGAGAGCCTGTGGTGAAGTAGGTACACTTCTACACATAATGTGGGAACGCCCCTTTATGCAGGGTTTCTGGACAGACATTTTCTGATTATTAACCACTTAAGGACCGCCTAACGACGATATACGTCGGCAGAATGGCACCGCTGGGCACAATCACGTACCTGTACGTGGTTGTATAAAGCCCAGTGGTGGGTCGTGGGCGCGCACCCGCGGCCCGCTCCCGCGACCTGGTCCAAAGCTGCGGGACTCGCAGACCCGATCACCGATAGAGTCCGGTGATCGGTCCCCGGAGCTGATGAACGGGGAGAGCCGTATGTAAACACGGCTTCCCCGTTCTTCACTGTGGCGCTGTCATCGATTGTGTGTTCCCTAATATAGGGACACACAATCAATGACGTCAGACCTACAGCCACACCCCCCTACAGTTGTAAACACACTTCAGGGAACACATAACCCCTTCAGCGCCCCCTTGTGGGTAACTCCCAAACTGCAACTGTCATTTTCACAATAAACAATGCATTTTAAATGCATTTTTTGCTGTGAAAATGACAATGGTCCCAAAAATGTGTCAAAATTGTCCGAAGTGTCCGCCATAATGTCGCAGTTATGAAAAAAATCGCTGATCGCCGCCATTAGTAGTAAAAAATAAATAATTAATAAAAATGCAATAAAACTACCCCCTATATTGTAAACTATCAGGAACCTGTACTCACCGAGGCCGAGATGCTGAGGACGGTTCACCCTTGCGACCCTGCGCAGTCCACTCTCTGGAGTTGAGACAGAGGAGGGAAGGCACAAGGAGACACCAGTGCCGGAAGCAGGTTGGTAGACTTGGTGCGTCTGAAGGTGGCTGAGCAGGCGTGGAAGACTGGAAGCAACTGGAGATCAGGCAGCTACTGGCAGGAGGCCCAGAAGAAACAAGCAGAAGATAAAGGCAAGTCCAGGTCACAGGCCGTGGGTCAAGGGCTGGAGAAGGCAGAGAAAGTCCGTAGGTACAAGCCAAGGTCAAAGGGCAGGAGACAGCAGAAATCCAAGGTACGTTAGCCAAAAGGTCAGAGGTTCCGGGTGAGAGGAGAGTCGTCAGGAAGTCCGGGTCAAAACAAGGAGATATGGCAACAGGTAAACTCACTAAAGCTTATGACAAACCAGCAACCTGTTCAGGGAAGGCTGCTGGTTTAAATAGGAGTGTCCGGCCTCTGATTGGCCCCAGGGTTGCCGCATACGCGCAAGTGCGCGCTTCCACGCACGCGGCGCGCTGCTGTACCGCGCATGCGTGCATGCAAACCAATTGATAAACGCTTATTGCGATTTTTTTTACCAAAAATAGGTAGAAGAATACGTATTGGCCTAAACTGAGGAAAACAATTATTTTATATATGTTTTTGGGGGATATTTATTATAGCAAAAAGTAAAAAATATTGCATTTTTTTCAAAATTGTCGCTCTAGTTTTGTTTATTGAGGTGATAAAATACCACCAAAAGAAAGCTCTATTTGTGGGAAAAAAAGGACGCCGATTTTGATTGGGAGCCACGTCGCACGACCGTGCAATTGTCAGTTAAATCGACGCAGTGTCGAATCGCAAAAAGGGGCCTGGTCTTTTACCTGCATTTTGGTCCGGGTCCTAAGTGGTTAAGCAAGCTGATAGACCATCCCATACCTCCCTCTCCTGCTTTTGCCCTACTTAACCCAACCATTGAACAACTACCCTCCTGAGTGCAAAACCGTGTATGGCCGGCCTTAGTATATTAAAAATATCATCCTAGAAAAATACCACAACTCATTGTTTGGCTATCAAATTTATTTATGTCTTAATTTATATGTTTACTTTTCATGTTTATTTGGAGCAGATTCATGCAATGGGATGAGGATAGTTCCCTTGCCAGACATCAAATATACCTAATCAAAAAATGTACATGGTAGATTGTACTTCAGAATCTTCATTAATGAATTTACCATAATTGCACTGAAGCATAATCACATAAAAAAGTCAAACCAATAATGCAACAGATTTTAAACCTTTCCCATATATGGAGGGAGTTGCCAGCCTTATTATATTTGTTTAATGGTCTAAATAAACAAGGTCCATATGAAGTTAGTTAAATAAATAAACAAGGTCCGCCCAGCACAAGCCTATCAATATTGTACTCAGTCTAAAGTTTTAGAACACCCACATTTTTCCAGTTTTTATTGAAATTTACACAGTTTAATGTCTCAATGGTCTCTGAAAATAAAGCATAGAACAAATAAACAATTGGACATAAAAAATAAATCGTTGAATCATTTTCTTTAACAAAATTTAAAGTGGTTGTAAACCCTTACAGACCACTTTAACCTACAGGTAAGCCTAGATTAAAGCCTCATACACACGATAGGTTAACCAGAGGACAACGGTCTGAAGAACTGTTGTCCTAGGTTAACCGATGAAGCTGACTGATGGTCCGTCACGCCTACACACCATAGGTTAAATAACCGATCGTGTCAGAACGCGGTGACGTAAAACACAACGACGTGCTGAAAAAAACGAAGTTCAATGCTTCCAAGCATGCGTCGACTTGATTCTGAGCATGCGTGAATTTTTAACCGATGGTTGTGCCTACTAACGATCGTTTTTTTTTACCTATCGGTTACCAATCCATAGGTTGATTTTAAAGCAAGTTGGCTTTTTTTTCAGACCGTTGTCCTCTCGTTAACCTATCGTGTGTACGAGGCCTAGGGCTTACCTATAGGTGCAACAAATATCTCCTAAACCTGCACGGTTTAGGAGATATTTGCAAAAGAAAGGCATCGCTGTCTACGTCGCATGCGCTGAGCGTGCTATTACTAATGGCGATCATGGCGTTAGTGGCGCCATCCACGCGCATGCCTTCACTGGGCTTGAACTGTTTACATTTTAATAAAAACTGGAAAAAATTGTAGTGTATGTTCCTATTATTATATTTAAAAATATTTGTAATGCTTGTCACAAACCTACATCAATAGCCATGTGGGCAAGTTACCTCATAGTTAGAGGATGAGTCCCACTGCATTTCTCCAGATACAGATTAGCATACAAAGGGGCACAACACATCCCAATCACAACCCCCTGTTCCAAAAGGTAGTGGGAGCCTTGAAACATAAACCCATTGCACATGCTATACGTATGTGCTGCAGCTAAATCATTATATGCAACTTAGTTCCCCGAACTTCAAACATATCTTGATAATTTAAATGATCAAAACAAGGCAGACATTTGGGAACCTTTTGCGGTTCCCCCATATATGAGATGGGAGTGACAGGGCAGATGATTTTTTTATATGTTTTATTTCAATATAATTGTGGTAATTGTTATTATGAGTGTGCTGTTTAATAATGATGATTGTACTGTATTTTTATAAGTTTAAATCCTAACTCTCCTGATTAAATAGATTTGCTATCTGAAGAATGTGTTGAGAGGGAACCATCCCCCTCCCACTGCATGAATTACCTCCAAATAGACAGGAAAAGTAAATATATAAATCAAAAGATAGATTAATTGAATAACCACAAAGTGGGATATGAGGTTACTCTAGGAGGATGATATCAACATACTAATATTATGGCTTCACACATTTCTGGAAATATGCAGAGTTTTGTCTGTGGTTTTAAATATATGAAAATTAGTTTTAGGATTGTTAAAAACAACATCTTTGTGTTATGTCTTAAATATATTATGTTTCTTTAGTGACAGTGCACATTAAAAGCGCAACAAATCAATATTGTCCTATTCAGTTGTACTTAAAGTGGCTATAAAGGTAGAAAGCTTTTTATGGGGCGTGGCCTGGCGAGCGGAGAGATGGCAGCACACTGAAAGAGCTCCGACAGACCCACAGCCTAAAGCCCGTATATCTGCAGCATAATATCGGATAATGAGCAAGCTGAACTACAGACCACCGCAGTCCAGACCCAGACGCTCGTCGGCGGTGTACAAAGGGAACAATATATCGGACATTTTTAAAAGACAAGCCCTTTCCTTGAGCGGAGGCCTGAGCGGCAAGATGGCGCCGACGCGTGCACTGGAAGACTTCAGCGACGATTCACAGTCTGCTGCTGAAGACAACGCTCGAGGCCCAACAAACCCGAACCTACCTCTCACCTACGCCGATATGTCCATATTCGCAGCGGACATAAAGTCCACCTTCTCGGCGGCCATCACGGACTTAAAATCTAACCTACTCGTGCTAAACGACAAGATGGCGACGGTCGAGACGGCAGGGAAACAGAGAGAAAGGGCCATACGCCGGTTGGAGAGAGTGACGGTCTCACAATCTAACCACTTCATAGAAATGTCGAGACACCTGGAGGACCTCGACAACCGAGGAAGGAGGTGCAACATACGCATCAGGGGGATACCGGAATCGGTCGAACCTGACCAAATAAACCTGGCCCTCCAACGCATATTTAACGGCCTACTGGAAAGGCCTGAGGACTCAGACATTGAGTTGGTGAGGGCTCATAGGGCCTTGAGAGCACGCGGACCTGATAATCAGCCACCAAGGGACGTAATTTGCTGCCTACAGAGCTTCGTACTAAAAGAAGAAATAATGCAGAAAGCAAGAAGAAATGACCGGATTGTTTTTAATGGAGAAACGATCCTGCTCTTCCAGGATTTATCGCAAATTACTTTAAAAAACCGCAGGGCTCTCCGCCCTCTCTTGGAGGAGCTTAGGAACAAGGGTATGAGGTACACGTGGCGCTTCCCCTTTGCACTCCTAGTGATCCACAACGGCCGCCAATTTGCCCTGCGTTCTCCAGATGAGCTGGAAGATTTTTGCTCCGGCCTGCAGCTTAACCCGGTGGAGCTTCCGGACTGGTACCAGGAGTATCGCCTGCCCCCGCTGGACAGAAGCCCTCCATGCTCTCCGCTTGCTACACCAGAAGGGAAAGGCCCGAAGAGGACGAGGCACGGTCGCCAGGGGGGCTCTGTGGCAGGTACACCGAACCAGAAGCACAGTCGCGCAGGAGGACCCATGATGGGAACACCGAACCCAGGGAACGCACACTCTTCCAGGGCGCTGGACAGAGTACTGGATTAGCACTTGGATCGCCAGGATATAGCAACTCCCGATGCTGCGAGCCCAAAGACTCAACACTGGTATGTACCGATTTTTGATTTGACATATTGATGTAAACGGCTTCTTACACGATGCGACAAGGCTGGACTAGTTTCCCGCTGGGCCCGACACTTGACCTAGGTCAGATCAACAGTTATACACTGAAGCACACTGCAGTACCATCAACCCTAAAGCCCCAAGGGATCAAAAGTCACCCAGGGTGCAACATAAGTTTCCACACACAATGCGCAAGAAGCTAAAAATACAGATCGATCGTTTGAGCCATCCCTGGAGGGTGCTGGGAATATTCTATAAATATCAACGCAACACCCCCGGCTTGTTGGGACTATGTTCCACCTGAGGTTTCTCCATTGGGATTTGCCGGGAATATAACATTTAAGCAAGGCACATTCACAGCTACACGCTCGCAAAGATGGTTCCTTGCCCTAACTCTGATTCATGCCCACCAAGGAGGATGATCCACATGAAGATACTACCAGGTACAGGACACTACCCTTTCAACCCGATGGACAACTTAGTAAACATATGGCGGGACGGGTCGGAAGGGGACCCGGGAAAGTACCATGGCCACGTAATATAAAAGCCCTCCCAACCAGCTGACATCAGGCCGAATCCCCTGGACTTGTTAAACAGCTGATATTGAACAGCCTTCTGAAACAGGGCCCGCACAATGAGGAACAACATCCCACGATATGTCAGCAGAGACCCCCGTCCCAGGGGCATAACCTTCCTGACCTTGAAGCCAGCAAAATACTCCTCCCTACTTTCAGGTTTGATCACGCTGCCCGCAGCATGCCATCTTGTTGAACAGTCGTGTCTCAATGGGTACACAAACAGCCGGGCAAATTCACCCAGACACGTTAATCTGGGGTCACGCATTGGGAGTCCTGGAACTTTCCTACTGTTAGTTTTGGTGGTTGATGCGGCCGACCGATCTTCCTCCTTAGTTTCAGGATACAGTTATTGTTTTGTAGTTTTATACGTGCCTAGTTCACTGATATATGTTTTTCACTGCAGATATACTTCATTTGCATATATAGTTCAACTGAAGAAGGCTGTGGGGCTATGTCTTCGGCTTGTAGGCTTGATCCTTTCCTTATTGTTTTTTTTTATATATACATTTGGTGTAGATTTATATTTTATCAATCTACAAGCACCGAATGCTGGCTGTCGTATCCGTAGCCTCACATTGCCCTACACAGTGTCTCCCAGTAAGGGGCTTACCCTTAAAGGGACACACAAACTTAACCTTGTCAATAGTATAACTATTCTTAAAGGTGTAACCTATTTACTCTCCTTCTTAAGAGACATCTACCATCTCCTAATTTCCTATTTTCTTCTCAGATCTTTCTCTCTTCTCTCTCCCCCCACCTCTCCCTGACTTCTCCCAATATCAGAAATATAACAGCAGAATTTATTGATCGCACTAAAGTACTGTACTAAAAGCGGCTCTACGCCACAATAGTGTGTTTCTCGTTATCTCTCAGTCACATCTACAACAAGATCAGGCGGAAACATGGCGTACTCTAACCTGGACCCCTATCCCACTGTGATCTCTCACAACGTCAGGGGACTGAACGTTCCGGAGAAGCGGTCAACAGTCTTACGCGAGCTCAGGAAGGGTAAGCCTCTTTTCGCTTTCCTCCAAGAGACACATTTCAGGACAGACAAAGTACCTAGACTTACGGACTCATATTTTACCACAGCGTTTCACGCTACAAATGACCAAGCAAAGTCCAAAGGGGTCTCGATACTGATCAGTAAGGAGGCTGCTTTTGAGATAACAGGCAGGCTGACGGACCCAGCGGGACGGTACCTTTTCTTAAAGGGAAGCTATAAAGGGGCACCTATGACATTGGCAAATGTCTATTTCCCGAATTCATCCCATCTGACCTTCTGCAGAAGCTTGATTAGGGAGCTTGGGGGCTTCGCCTCGGGACGCATAGTCCTGGGGGGAGACCTTAACCTCCCCCTGAATCCCCTAGTAGACACCTCCACAGGGACAACCTGCATCCAATATAAGATACTAAAGAGCATAAAAATGGAACTAAACTCCATGCACCTGATTGACACATGGAGATACCTGCACCCCGACGGTAAAGACTTTACCTTCTATTCTGTGCCACATGATAGGTACTCCAGGATAGACTGCCTTTTTGTCTCCAGGGGGGACCTACATGCGGTACAGAAAGCACAAATAGGTATACAATCGATTTCGGACCATGCCCCTATCTCGGTGACCTTGGACATGGACATACCCAAGCGCTTACCCCCCTCATGGAGACTGAATGCATCCCTCCTCTCTGACCCCGAACTACTCCCGAAATTGACGGCACACCTCACTGAATACTTTACCTTAAACTCCACTCCAGACGTCGATCCGTTGACAATCTGGGAGGCGCACAAATGCTCCATCAGAGGGGAACTCATTAGGATGGGAGCCCGCCGTAAACGGGAGAGAGAGAAGGAGATCCGTGACATAGCAGAGCAGATATCAAAACTAGAATCCTCCCATAAACAATCTCTATCCGAAATACTGGCCACAGAATTGCTGGAAGCCAGGAAAAAGCTACATCAGAAGCTGGAAACAACTTCCAAGCGCTTCCTGTTTTTCCAGAAAAAAGTTTACTATGAACATGGAGACAAATCGGGTAGGTTCTTGGCCAGGGCCTTGAGAGGCCCGAGGCTCAAGAACACCATATTAGGCATCAGAAATAAATCAGGGAGCTTAGATATAGAAGACAACCTTATAGCCAAACATTTTCAGGATTACTACGCACAGCTGTACAATCTACCCCATCAACATAAACCGGCCTCGGCGGAGGGGGATAGGTTACACATCATGCGGACGTACTTAGCAGCTTCCAAATTGCCCAGACTGGCTGAAGCAGACACACAAGCACTTGAAAAACCCATTAGCCATACAGAGGTCGAGACAGCTGTGAAGGACCTCAAATCGGGGAAATGCCCAGGCCCAGACGGGTTTTCCTCCATATATTATAAAACCTTTTCGGAGATCCTCCTGAGCCCACTGACCAAAGCCCTAAATACCTTCTCTAAACCTAGGGAAATACCAAGATCCTTCTTACTGGCACATATAACAGTTTTGCCCAAACCCGAAAAAGACCCCACACTCTGCACGAGTTACAGACCGATTTCCCTGCTCAACCTTGACACCAAAATATTAGCGAAAATTATGGCATCCAGGCTAAGACCCCTCCTCCCTACCTTAATAGGTCCCGAACAGTCAGGCTTCATGCCGGGTCGGGAGGCAAAAGATAACGTAATTAAATCCTTGAACTTGATACATGCAGCAGGGCAGCGAAAGATCGAGGGTCTTCTCCTGTCTACCGACGCGGAGAAGGCCTTCGATCGAGTAGCTTGGGACTTCATGATGGAGACTTGCAGACATGTTGGAATGGGGGAACATATGATGACATGGAT
The DNA here is from genome assembly GCF_905171775.1 of Rana temporaria. Classification (NCBI taxonomy): domain Eukaryota; kingdom Metazoa; phylum Chordata; class Amphibia; order Anura; family Ranidae; genus Rana; species Rana temporaria. The sequence goes on from NC_053489.1 coordinate 117,686,783, forward strand.
CTCAGCCTTATACAATAACCCATCAGCCCAAATCAAAATAAATGGTTCACTATCAGATACGGTCCACATTAAAAATGGTACGAGACAGGGCTGCCCTCTCTCACCCATTTTATTCATCCTCATTTTGGAGCCGTTTATCAGGAAGGTGATGTTGGATCAAGCCATAACGGGCTTTGGGGTAGGAGGTAGAGAATTCAAACTAGCGGCCTATGCTGATGACCTTTTGTTTTTTTTGACTCACCCGACGACGTCCATTCCCAAACTTATGACAGAATTCTCATTTTTCGGATATTTATCCAACATGAAAATTAATTATGCTAAATCTGAGGCGTTAAACGTCTCGGTTCCTCAAGCAATACTGAAGAGGACGCAAGAACATAGCCCCTTTAAGTGGGTTCCTTCAGCTCTCAAATATTTGGGAGTCAAATTAACACCACAAATCTCTCAGATGTTCGGGATGAATTTCCCACCTTTACTTAAGACCATAGAAAATGACCTGACTAAATGGCACCCACAGCACTTCTCGTGGTTTGGCAGGGCAGCCATCTGCAAGATGTCTGTCCTGCCTAGACTCTTATACCTACTCAGAACGATCCCCATAGGCATTCCTGATGTCTTCTTTAAAAAACTACAATCACTCCAACTTAACTTCGTTTGGGCCCACAAATGACCACGAATCAGGTTCCACCTTATCACACGAGGTAAAGCAGAAGGAGGGATGGGTCTACCAGATTACAGGCGCTACTACTACGCTGCCCACTTATCCAGAATAATAGACTGGCACTGCCATGAGACGATGAAGGACTGGGTTTCCCTAGAAGCTTCCCTAAGCACAACACCACTCAGATTCTTGCCCTGGGTCCCCTGGTCCGGCAGTTCGGCCGCACTGAGGGACCACCCGCTGGTCAGTGTCACCTTAAAGATTTTTCGCAAATTAACCAAAAACCCTAACTTTTCCACACAACTAGGCCCACTCACCCCACTGAGAGGTAACACTGACTTCCCCCCGGGTTTAGGACATGGCCCTCTTCAATCACTGACGATAAACGACCCCCTGCTGACTTCTCAATGCTTCTCGAACGGTCGGATGAAAGACTTCACCGCACTTAAGTCAGATATCCCCAGCCCGAGACTCCCTCTATGGACCTATTTTCAGATTCGTAGCTATGTCAATAACCCTAGGCTTAGGGGACTTTTCACAAGGAGACTGACTGACATTGAAGTGATATGTCGGAAAGGGGAACCGATCCAGAAAGCCACCTCTTTAGCATACACCTGGACTCAAAGTCCGACTCAGAACACAGAAGACAGGTTTAAGGAGCGATGGGCGAGAGAGTTAGGCACACCTATCACTGAAAGACAGTGGAACAGAGCTTGCATACTAGCACATAAATGCTCTCTCAGCACTCGAATGCAAGAGACATCCTATAAAATGCTGACCCACTGGTATGCAACCCCTGATAAACTGAGTAGATGGTACCCAGGTGCCTCGAACCAATGTTGGCGTTGTAAGGCCGAAATAGGCACACTACACCACATATGGTGGCAATGCCCCTTGATAACTCCATTCTGGTTAGAAGTTACCAGAGTGGTACAGATCATAGCGGACATAAACGTACCCTTAAACGCTGCAAGCTGCCTACTTAACATTAACAGCTTCTCACTCAAGAGCTACAAACGCTCTTTAACCAGACATCTGCTGACCTCAGCCAAGTCCCTCATACCACTATACTGGAAGACCATATCAATACCCACCATTAGGACTTGGCTGCTCAAGGTGACAGAGATATGTGAAATGGAAGATACAGTGGCGCAAGCCAACGACACAGTGGATCGCTTTCACGAGATGTGGTCCCCTTGGTTCTCTTTCAAATACACTGAAGAATATAGCCGACTTACAACACATAAGACTTCATTAACAAACTGATATTAATGCGAACACACTACCCTGCGTATACCATACAGTACCTATTGATAGAGGTACACCAGTACATACCCACCACCCTTATCTGTCTCCCCATCCCGCTTCATTTTTCTTCCTACTTCTTTCTTCTTTCTGAACACTCAACTCTCATCCTATGCTACTAAATAGGATGTGGACTCATCTTCTGAATCTCAATTATATTAAACGGATTTATATTTGGTTTCAGCTCACACACGAGAAGAAATGTATACAACCTGAACTGCTCATAGAAACGTTCTATGCTTTGTCCTTACCTTTTATTAGACACTGTATACCTCTGTAAGAGCTATTGTCCACATGTTTGTTTCCTTGTTGTAAACAACATTCTTTTTCAATAAAAGCTTTGAATGATAAAAAAAAAAAGAAAGCTTTTTATCTTAATACATTCTCTGCATTAGGGGAAAAAAATTACATTGTCGTTATTTAACCACTTCAGCCCCGGACCATATTGCTGGTCAAAGACCAGGCCACGTTTTGCGATTCGGCACTGCGTCGATTTAACTGACATTTGCGCGGTCGTGTGACGTGGCTCCCAAACAAAACATTTCCCACAAATAGAGCTTTCTTTTGGTGGCATTTGATCACCTCTGCGTTTTTTAGTTTTTGCGCTATAAACAAAAATAGAGCGACAATTTTGAAAAAAAATAATATTTTTTACTTTTTGCTATAATAAATATCCCCCAAAAATATATAAAAAAACTTTTTTTTTTTCCTAATTTTAGGCCTATTTTTTACTAGTAATGGCGGCGATGAGCGATTTTTATCGGTACTGCAAAATTATGGCAGACACTTCGGACACTTTTGACACATTTTTGGGACCATTGGCGTTTTTATAGCGATCAGTGCTAAAAAAATGCATTGATTACTATAAAAATGCCACTGACAGGGAAGGGGTTAACACTAGGGGGCGAGGAAGGGGTTAAGAATGTTCCGTGGGTGTGTTCTAACTGAAGGGGGAGTGGACTGACATTGTATGAACAGACAATCAGACATTTCCCCCCCTGACTGGATCGGGAGCTGTGTGTTTACACACACAGCTCCCGGTGCTCGCTCTGTAACGAGCGAATGCGGGTGCCCGGTGGTGATCCCGCCCGCTGGGCATGCACGTCGGCGTCAGGGGCGAGCGGGGGGCACGCTATTGGTATTGGCATCCTTTTGGGAGATGACGTAGATATATGTGATCTCGCCCAGCAGAGCCGACCTGCCACCGTAAAACTGTGGCGGCTGGTCGGCAAGCGGTAAATAATAATTTTATGGAGATACACTGGTGAAGAATATGTGCAATTGTTTCTCTTCTGTTGCTCCCATTTATTTTTTAACCACTTGCCGACCAGCCGTCATTCTACGGTGGCAGGCTGGCACGTCCCCTCAAATCACTGTAGGTGTACATACGGTTCTCCGTAGCAGGCAAGCGCTTGCTGCATGACAGAGGGCCCTCTGGCCACCTGTGATCCCAGGAATAAGAGCCAGGACGGGGATCTGTCAATGTAAACAGACAGATTCCCGTAGAGACAAATCTGTTTTTCCTAGTGATTAGGAACAGAGATATTTCTCCTCCCCCAGTCAGCCCAGCCCCCATACAGTTAGAAACACTCCCAGGGAACACACTTAACCCCTTGATCACCTCATATTGTTAACTCCTTCCCTGCCAGTGACATTTATACAGTAATCAGTGGCTTTTTGTAGCTTTGATCGCTGTATAAATGTCAATGGTCCCCAAAAAAATTCAAAAGTGTCCAATCTGTCTGCTGCAATGTTGCAGCCCAGCTAAAAAATCACAGATCGCCGCCATTACTAGTAAAAAAATAAAATAAAAAGCCATAAATATATCCCCTATTTTGTAGACGCTTAACTTTTGTGCAAACCAATCAATATACTTGTATTGACATATTTTTTTTTTTTTTTTACCAAAAATACGTACAAGAATACATATTGGCCTAAACTGATAAAGAAATTCAGTTTAAAAAAAAACAATCTAAATTGTCACTCTTTTTTTGTTTATAGCACAAAAAATAAAAACCGGAGGTGATCAAATACTACCAAAGGAAACCTCTATTTGTGGTGAAAAAAAAAGGACGTCAAGTTTGTTTGGGTACAGCATTGCATGGGACGTATCGCAAAAAAACGGCCTGGTCATTAAGGGGGAAATTCTTCTGGTCTGTAAGTGGTTAATTTTGTTGTATCCCAGGGATACATTTAAGGAGGATTCTCTCCAGTGAGTAACATACGGCAATAAAAACTAGAGCGAAGTTCTAAACCTTTCCTACTCCATCCAAAACTAAAACACATGGCTATTGATAGACTTTGAAATACTGCAGCCAATATTTCTCTACAAACATACAGTACATGGTGTGTAATATGTTTTTATCGGATCCATATTAATATATAGAATTCCTAACATTGAAATAGAAATCTCAATTAACAATTCTTTTTACGGCTGACTGTATTTCATGATCCATAACCACAGCTTAGCTTTTCAGTTCTTTTTAAGGGATATTTTGTGCAGAAAAATCTCAATAGACTATTTTTCTGTCAAATGAAATGATATAAAATGTGCTATTTGAGGCACGGATATACTAGACAAGTAATTATACCTAGTTAAGTGTTTGCTTCTTTGGAAAAATGCTAATTGTTTAATCTTCACAAATTGATGTTCTTGAGTTATAATTTGTCTGTTTAAGAAGCACTGGAGATCATTTTCTTCATTTAAAACACTAAATCAATCATGATTTTTTATTTACATATGAACTAGCCATTTTAAATCCTGCAGGGGAGAGTGTATATCTTCCTTATGAATTTAAACAAAGATACAATGATCCTTTTGCTCTATATCTTATTGATAAACATTATAGAGCAGTATCCTACAGTTATGCTTTTACACTAGCCAAGTTGCTAATCCTGTAAGTCTATACGCTGTGTGTGTATGTATGTGTGTATATACTGTATATATATATATATATATATATATATATATATATATATACATATATATATATATATATATATATATATATATGTATTGCAGCCTAACAATCATAAGGCCTCGTACACACGGACGCACTGTCCGATGAAAACGATCCGCCGGAGCGTTTTCATCGGACATGTCCTCTGCCTGATTTTGGTCTGATGGTTGTACACACCATCAAACCAAAATCCATGCGGACAGGATACGCGGTGACATGGCCGCGCGTCGCCGCGACGATGACGCGGCGACGTGCGCGACCCTGGAAGATCAATGCTTCCACGAATGCGTCGAATCACTTTGACGCATGCGAGGGCTTTCGGCCGAGCGGACATGTCCGGTAAGTCGTACAGACGACCGAACATGTCCGACGGACAGGCTTCCAGCGGACATGTTTCTTAGCATGCTAAGAAACATTTGTCCGCTGGAAACCTGTCCGATCCGCCGGAAAATTGTCCGGTCGGACGTACAGACGACCGAACATGTCCGCTGAAACTGGTCTGCGGACCAGTTTCAGCAGACATGTTCGGTCGTGTGTACGAGGCCTTAGATGTGGTGGCTGCATTTGTTCTGTATTATCAAGCCTGACTCTGGATGAAGGGCCACAGGGGGCACAGCCAACAGTAGCATTGTCAGTTTGTGGGGAGGGGAGTGTTTAATGTTATAGAAGGTTTAAATACACTAATAAATTGAAGCCAAACTCCAGCTCACACTTTATAATCAGTCACAGCAAACTGTTTTTTTTTTCTTTTGGGTTAAAGGTTTCACATGAATAACTACAAGCTAGTCATTGTAAGCAATCTTGCCAGTGTTCAATGGTTTGTCTCATCCCTTTAAACTGATACATCTGGAAGAGAGCTTGTTCTTTTGAAAAATGACAGACTTACTGGCCAGATCACCAGATGAAAATAGAAGAAAGAAAGTCTAAAAACAAAACAAAACAAAAAAAAAAAACGAATGCAGTCATCACATCCAAGAATTGATAGGCTGCAATATTATAAATGTTTGCTTTTGGGTTTAATACTGCTTTAAAGTGATATGAAAGGTGTGTATATATATATATATATATATATATATATATATATATATATATATATATATATTTGTGTATATATAGGTGTGTATGTATGTATATATATATATATATATATATATATATATATATATATATATATATATATATATATATAAAAAAAATAATAAACATGTCAAAATGACCTGCTCTGTGCAATGATTTTATGCAGAGCAATATATTATATCCAAAGGTGAAGCGCTTCCTCTAACCTTAGTAATAGTACTTAAATAGTGATCATTTTTAAATTACGGTATATAAAAAACTCTCAGTCACAAATCATATTAATACAATTAAATCAATATTAATCATATAAACTAAATACAATTATAAATCAGGAAAATTTTTATCCACATAAATATAAATATAAAGCCCCATCCAATCTTGATCAATGTGCAAATCCCAAATTCGTAAAAAAGTCCACACAACATATATTCCAGATATAGGGGGTTATTTATGAAAGGCAAATCCACTTTGCACTACTAGTGATTACTTAGATCTGACTTTACATTTATATTTATGTGGATCATATTTTTTCTGATTAATAATTGTATTTAGTTTGTATTATTAATATTGATTTAATCATATTATTATGATTTATCACAGAGTTTTTTATATAATTTATAAATTATCACTATTTAAGTACTATTAATAAGGTTAGAGGAAATGCTTTACCATTGGATATAATATATTACATTTGACAGTGTGGTGATAACACGTTGTGGATGGTAGCTACTTTTTTTAGTCTTTTGTTTTGATACAGTGGTGTTGAGTAGAGTAGCTCAGGGTTCTATATGTATCTATTTATGCAGAGCAGCCCCTATCCTCCTCCCCTCAGGTCCCCGTCAGCGTTCAAAGCTCCTCCACCCTGCTAAGTGCCCCCATGTGTGCTCATAAGGCATACAGAGTGCGGATCGGCCCTGCCCCTCCCCCTGCTCCCTCCTCGCTGAATGTGATTGACAGCAGCAGGGCCAATGGCTCCCGCTGCTGTCTCTGAGCCAATGGTGGGGCAGAAAGCTGGAAGAACAGCTTCTCCCATGCAAATCGCTGGATCGTGATTGGGTTTGGGTAAGTATTAAAGGGGGGGGGGGGGGCAGCTGCATACTGAAGGTTTTTTACTTACAGCCTTTATAGCCACTTTAATGTTCTTGTGCACCCTTTGGAAATGTCTTCTGTTCTTTTCTAGAACAGAAAATACAACAAAATATGCATACAATAAAAAATTGCTGCACAATACAGCCGTGGCCAAAAAGTTTTAAGAATGACACAAAAATTATTTTTCACAAAGTTTGCTGCTTCAGTGTTTTTAGATATTTTTTACTATGGTAAACTGAAGTTTAATTACAAGCATTTCGTAAGTGTCAAACGCTTTTATTGACAATTACATTATGTTTATGCAAAGAGTTATTATTTGCAGTGTTGACCCTTCTTTTTCAAGACTTCTGCAATTCGCCCTGACATGCTGTCAATCAACTTCGGATGCCCCAAACAATGGGAAAGGGGATTCATCAGAGAAAAATACTTTACCCCAGTCCTCAGCAGTCCAATCCCTGTACCTTTTGCAGAATATCAGTCTGTTTTTGATGTTTTTCCTGGAGAGAAGTGGCTTCTTTGCTGTCCTTCTTGACACCAGGCCAAACGTATTCTCCTCACTGTGCATGTAGATGCACTCACACCTGCCTGATGCCATTCCTGAGCATGCTCTGCTCTGGTGGTGCCCCGGTCCCGCAGTTGAATCAACTGTAGGAGATGGTCCCGACGCTTGCTGGACTTTCTTGGGCACCCTGAAGCCTTCATCACAAATGCAGTGGAATTTTTTTTTATGGGATTAAGTTAATTTTCATGGTAAAGAAGGACTTTGCAATTAAAGCGGTGGTTCACCCCAATGAAACATTTTTTTTTATAGCATTAAATTAGGCATAGTAGCGCGAGCTACAGTATGCCTGTATTGATTTTTTTATCCCCGTACTCACTGTGCAATCCTCTATAGAAGATTCCGACTCCCCGTGGGGAATGGGCGTTCCTATCAAGAGGGAGGATGATTGACGGCCGGCTATGGCACGTCACGCTTCTCCGGAAATAGCCGAAATAGGACTCGACGCTTCACGGCGCCTGCGCATAGTCTGTGCGCAGGCGCCCTATAGCGCCGTGAAGAGCCAAGACCTGTTCCGGCTATCTTCAGGGAGCGTGACGTGCCATAGCCGACCGTCAATCATCCTCCCTCTTGATAGGAACGCCCATTCCCCGCGGGGAGTCGGAATCTTCTATAGAGGATTGCACAGTGAGTACGGGGATAAAAAAATCAATACAGGCATACTGTAGCTCGCGCTACTATGCCTAATTTAATGGTAAAATGTTGTTAGTGTGGGTGAACCACCGCTTTAATTGCAAATCATCTGATCACTCTTCATAACATTCTGGAGTATATGCAAATTGCCATCATAAAAAACAGAGGCAGCAGACTTGAAAATTAATATTTACATAATTCTTAAGGATGGGCTCACACTATTGCCGCATGCGGCTCACAGCAGGGGTCTGGTGTGTCCCCGTTCACCGTTTCAGGTCTGATTTCAGTCCGAATTTTTTTGGTGCATTCTGACCTGAAATGGACCAAAAGACGCACAGGACCCCTTTGTAAATTTGCACCAGAGCCGCAAAGGATATATGTGAACAGGCTTTATAGAGAGTCGGTCACAATCTCCTACCATGCAAATTGGATGCAGGGAAACCCACATCCAATTCGCATTGATGTGAACCCAGCCTAAAACTCTTGTCCACGGTTGTAGAAATAACTTTATACACTTCTAATAGAAATGGTTGTGGTTGTTTAGGGTATTGTTTAGGGTATTATTGATACTCACAACTTGATATTTAAGAGACAATTACTTCTCTATCTGCAAACTCTACCAATGTCACTAATTCAGTTAGGTTAGAGATCCTTCTCAATTTTTCCAACCACTGGGTGAAAATAATATCTCAGCAAGATTTTTTTATAGGGTAAATCACAAAGATTATTGGTAATGGGACATTTTGTCCAAAAAAGGGGTGTACAATGCTGACATTTCACTCAGTAAACTGTCCAGAGCCAGATATAAGGTTATAAGGAAAAATCCTTGATACGCGCCATGTTGTCAGCAGTTTGTATTTTGTAAAGCGTGAATTCCTGTTTTTGTTTTGGATAGAGTGGTAATGGGTTATAACCCCTGTTGGGTTCTGCTATCTGGGGGTCATTTAGAGAGATTTGCCCTTACTTTCTTGATAAACAGCAGTTTCTTAAGACAACAATTAAATGTAAAAGTTTTAAAATGCACTATATACTCCTATTAATTCCCTATCTTAATAATCAGTAGATGAACAGCTGCTGATGTGAAGGAAAACATTTTTTTCCTTCGTTGCAGAAATGAAAAGATATTAGTTAACTGAAAATAATGTGCAATTTAAGTTATCTACATATAAAGGTTAAAAGACCACAATCAAACCTCAGAAATTATTCTTTAGTAGCAATTTACCACAATTTGAGGATGATGGTCAGTTATAATCAAATATGCTTTTTCTTAGACAAACCTGATAATGAGCAAGTGGTCTTTGAAACAAGTTCTGCTTCATACCGTGAGTGACCATATTTATTCTATTCTCTTGTATGTATTATTTCTAGGCTGTGGTTAGGAGGATAAAAACACGCAGCTATTACTTTTAATACGTTTTTTGAACAGCAATATATAGAACAAATAAGCAAATCACAATCACTGGCTATTTCATTTGCAGTCACACAACTATAGCAAAATGATTATGGAAAAATTGTATTTTATGTGTTTTATTATGTCTACAGCATGGTGCAAACAAATACATATTTATTTATAAAAAAAATAAAACATTTGCTATGCAGTCTAAAAGCAGGAATACAGTCTATTTTTGAACACGGTCAATGTTCAGAGCATACTTATCCTTTGAGAAATTGTTAAGACTAACATTCCCTCTCCTGCCGGCTACTTTTGTTGGGGAGCAGCAAATGTTTCTCTGGAGCTTTAAACAGTATAGACTGAAAATATCAAATCCTGTGTGAGGGAAAGAAAAAAAAGAAAAGGATTTTTACTGAAACGTTATTGGAAGATTTGCTAGAACATTTACTGCAAATAAATATAAAGAATTGTACACCTCACAAATACATTTGATGAATTATGACCCCATACAGTATGTTTTCAAAAACAGTTATTGCTAAGCTTTCAGTTTATTACGATTTCCAGTCACAGATAATGTTTTTTTTTAATATTTTTATTGCTGTGTTATTTTCATTTCTGTTTTGCAATTGGCAGTATGTATGAGTTAATTACCGGTATTATAAACCCTCTAGATTTTTTCATCTAGTGGTAATAGGCCAGATTTGACCTGGTGGCACCACCAGATCAAATGATGTACACTTTCCTGCATCCTTCTCAGGCACCAGCAGATTTACTTAGTGTACCTCAAAGGACATTAAATATCCCCATCCATGCTTGCTTGCTGGACCAAATGTCAGTGGTCATGTGTACTCTGGCCACTGACCACATGGTCCAGCTCTTCTAACTTCTACATGGTGGTGGCCATCTGAGCAAAATAATAGGCAGCTGAGTAGCTGCCACATTGGTTCAGCACAAGCCACAAAGTCACAGAAGTGGCAGAAACCATTAGCTGGAATGGAAGCAGCTATAAAGCTAGCAGTTTTGCCAAGGTGGCATTGAGACGCTGGGTATATGGGTGATTGGGTGACACTTTTTTCTTCTGCTCTGGCAGCTAGGAAAGAGACACCTTCCTGGTCAACAATGTTGCCAGAGATGGCAGGGTGGAGTTAGGAGACATACAACAAGGTTCAAGCCTATGCTTTGCCCTACTATGTGTGGCGCAATGCTGACCCTGTTCCCAGTTTGATGCTAAAGTATCTCAAACCCCTATTTCAAACTTTCATCCACATCAATTGAGACTTCAGATGTTGCAGTGGGTGCAAATGTAGAATTTTAGGGAGTGGGGGGAGAGATATGAAAAGGGAAGAGCGAGGAGTAGTGCAAGCCTTTTGCTGTAAATCAGTTCTATTGATGTGCTGCTCCCACTGAGCTTTGTGTTGAGGAATCATCTGTCTCCTCATGCATGTGATACACAAATGACTGGTACATTTATCATACTTAATACCATGCAGGCAGAAGCTGTAAACCACAGCAAATGGGGCTTAGCAGCTACACAGCAACTAAAGCTGTAGCTGGCACTCAGAAAAAAATGTAGTCCTGGGAAGAACTGTTGGGTCTATACACTGTGAACATGGAGGAGTTATATGTAGTCCGCCACACTGCAATTAACAGTAATGTAGCACAATACAGCACTTTATATAGCACTGTATAGAGCACTGTATAGCACAGCTGACTATCCTTTCTGACACTGGGGCTGTTTTTTTTTTAAACGTGACAAAACACAGCAAAACGCAGCTAAATGTGGCATGTAAACGCGGCAAAACAGACATTTTAAACCTGGGTTACTATCTGTCAAGTTAATCGTTCAGGAGCAGTTGTAAAAACGTCCCGTGTACATGGAGCCTTAGGCCTCTCAGACATGATAAATTCAGGGAACTTCCTACAATTATTATCAGCTAATGCAATTGGGGTTTAAGGTGATTGGCTGCAAAGGGACGGTTTGCCTGTGTCAAGAATGTTGGTAACCCTGAAAGAAAATAAACAACCCAGCAAAATTATAATATATTATTATATATATACCTGATAGAGGCCGAGCTGATGAGAGATGTTAAAGTTAGAACTGCGTGTTGCATAAAAAGAGATGCCATTTAGGACACATCCACACCCGAGAATGCACCTTTTTATGTGTATACACAGGAGAACATGCACACCATATAGTTGCAAGCAAGTTTTTTAGTCAAAGTAAAAAAAATGTTTTTTTTACTGTTAAGAGGTAAGGTTAGATCAGGTTTCAACTGCATGTGACAGAATATATCTTTTTGCTTAGCAAGGTCACAGCTGGCTGTATGCCTGGAAAGCTGGACGTTATCCGTGAGAATGTCTGTTGAAGCAAAGAAAACTTTAAGGGAGAACTCCAAATGCATAGCAACAATAAAATAGATTCTCTAAAGCATAACTCTGAATGTGGCCCAATTGCTCAGAAGGTTTCCGTTACACCGCCTATCCCATTCCCCCTAGGGTTTCTATCTCCCTTGATATAGCATGACAAGGAGTGGCACAGATGCCTGTGGTAGGTCCTGGGCAGATGCCAGTCTGGATAATGCTGAGATGCTGTTGATGCAGGACTGGAACTCATGTGGAATGTTGTGACACAGGTGGAGCACAAGTTGCAAAATTCAGAACCTTAGTTATAGTGTAAGGCCTCGTACACACGACCGAACATGTCCGCTGAAACTGGTCCGCGGACCAGTTTCCGCGGACATGTCCGACCATGTGTACGGCCTAGCGGACTGGTTTCCTGGCCTAGCGGATAGGTTTCCAGCGGAAAAAAGTTTCTTAGCATGCTAAGAAACTTGTCCGCTGGAAAGCTGTCCGTCGGACATGTCCGATGGTTAGTATGACTCATCGGACATGTCCGCTGGTTATGACGTATAACCAGTGGCCCAAAATCCCGTGCATGCGTCGAATTGATTCGACGCATGCGTGGAAGCATTGAACTTCCGTGTCAGAGAACGTCGGTGTCTTCTACGTCACCGCGTTCTCTGTCCGCTGGGATTTTGGTCTGATGGTGTGTACACACATCAGACCAAAACCTCCCAGCAGACATGTCCGATGAAAACGGTCCGCGGACCGTTTTCATAGGACATGTTTGGTTGTATGTACAAGGCCTTAGACATGCATTGTTGTTTGCTTGCCTTCAAATTATTTTGTCCCTTCCTCACTTTGTAGATAGGATATGCTCTGTATAACTAGTTCCACCCTCTCTCCAGTGTGTCTTTAGTTTGTGTTAACCGCTTAAGGACCGTCTCACGCCGATATACGTCGGCAGAGCGGAGCGGCTGGCCATAAGCATGTACAGGTACGTTGCCCTTTAAGAGCCCAGCCAAGGATCGACGCGATAGGGTCACAGAGCTGAAGAACGGTGAGAGGTAAGTGTAAACAAACCTCTCCCCGTGCTTTCTAGTGAGTCTGTCACTGACCGTCTGTTCCCTGTCATAGGGAACGACGATCAGTAACATCACAAGCCAAGCCATACCCCCTACAGTAAAAAACACACTTAAGGTCACACTTAAACCCTTTAGTGCCGCCTACAGGTTAACCCCTTCACTGCCAGTGTCATTTTCACAGTAACCAGTGCATTTTTATAGCACTGATCGCTGTAAAAATTACAATGGTCCCAAAAAATTGTCAAAAGTGACCGATCTGTCTGCCATAATGTCGCAGTCACAATAAAAATTGCTGATTGCCGCCATTACTAGTAAAAAAAAATAATATTAATAAAAATGCCATAAAACTATCCCCTATTTTGTTTAAAGCTATAACTTTTGTGCAAACCGATCAATAAACGCTTATTGCGATTTTTACTAAAAATATGTAGAAGAATACGTATCGGCCTAAACTGAGGAAAAAACATTTTTTTATATATTTTTGGGGGATATTTATTATAGCAAAAATTCAAAATTATTGAATTTTTTTCAAAATTGTCGCTCTATTTTTGTTCATAGCGCAAAAAATAAAAACCGCAGAGGTGATCAAATTCCACCAAAAAAAAGCTATATTTGTGGAAAAAAACGGACACCAATTTTGTTTTGGAGCTACGTCGCATGACCGCGAAATTGTCAGTTAAAGCGACGCAGTGCCAAATCGCAAAAAGGGGCCTGGTCCTTTAGCTGCAAAATGGTCCGGGGGTTAAGTGGTGAAGAGCACAGGTAATTGCTGGAGCTAGACATGTTATAATTTTTGACTTATCTGATGTACATCTGTTATGATTTACACAAGTTTTAGATTAAAGCTTAGATCTACAAGATGTCATTTGGATCGACCTACGATCTGCAAGATGTCATTTGGATTGATTCACTGTCTTCCAATACTTCTGAGGCAGTAAGTTACAGCTATCTTGCCACAACTAGATCAGTTATAAAGATCACATTTTCAGTGCTTAGATCGGAAAGGCAGAACAGTCAAAAAAACATTTAGCTCCAGGGTGTACAGGGTGTACACGAGGCAACACGGGTGTGGCCTCGTGTACACCCTAGGACACAGATATCCGTTACTAATGCTGCTCCATGGCCCCCTGTCTGTGACTGCATTGTATGGTTACTAGCGGTGCTACCGGTTTGAACATTTGGATTCACATGTTGTACATGCTGACTACTATCTGCTGTCCCAGTAAGCCTGAGACCATTTTAATTAGTCTTTTTGAGCTGTGCAGTCTGCTTGGGAGTTTATAGCCCTGCAATCCACGGACCACTTGCTTGACCTTTACTGGTTCATCAAAGATTCCTGGTGCTGTGTGTGAAAATTCCTGTCAAAACTGCACTCCCGACGTATGCTGTCGTTTATTGTGCATCGCATATGCCCTATGGATACTTCCGCTGAGGACCATATGTCATACACAAATCTGTTTTTCTGCTAAACATGCATTCCTCGTCTTCGTCCTGAAGAAGCCCCACGGCGAAACGTGCGTTGGCGACTTCTGAGGAATATACAGTGGCTAATAATAATAATATATATTTTTTTGTACTATTTCTGTATTTGTTTTTGTATTTTTTTTGTATTTATATGCTATCAAATTAAACTTTTTTAACTTACTTCCTTGGCCTTAAAGTCTGAACCATCAATGTCCACTCGTTAGATATTGTTTCCTTTCTTTAATACATTACAGATGTGGCCCATGTGAGTGCTTCCCTTACGTTTTTTCCTATCCTTTTTATTTTCTCTCTTCCCCCTTTTTCCCCCCCCTCCTTGTTCCTCTCAATATCTATCCAATTCTCCTTTTCTCCCTTATTTCTTGCAACCTTTTCTTCTTTTCTAGTCCCCCCCTCCCCTCCCCTTTTCCTATTTGCCCCTTATCTATTCCCCCTCTTACTTTGTGTCAGTGGAGAGCGGACATGCAGCCTCTATACATTTCGTGTTACACACATTGTCAGGAAGCTGATAATGTGTGTAACATGAAATGTATAGAGGCTGCATGTTCGCTCTCCACTGACGTCATATCCGGATTAGCTGGTTCCTAACCCTTGTGTTTTGAAACGCACGCTGTGGCTGGAAGAACAGCGTGCACATCTATCCTAAGCTGTAGTTGTCGGTGTTAACTTATAGCACATTTCAATGTAAGTGCGCATTGCGTTTTGTTTGTATATACTGGTACTTAACATTTTGCGCTATGATTGTTCATATGCTTTTCCCAAGCTATGTAACCTGATTATCTTCAAAAATAATGGGATTGTCTCCACGCTGTTGGTTGAGAAAAAATACATTATTTTTACAAGGCATTTTTAGTTTAAGGCTCTGGTGAGTTTGCATTTTGTATGCACAGTTTGTGATGGAGAACCATTTAATGGACACTATTTGCCAACTTTTTTCATTGTGATTGGACTTTTTTCTTTGTGAAGATATATTGAAGAAATTTTACTTTCATGCATATACCTGATCTGCGCCCATCTGCAGCCTGATCTGTGCTCATCTGCAGTCTGATCTGCACCCATCTGCAGGATGATCAGCACCCATCTGCAGCCCATCTCACATCAATGCAGCCTGAGCCTGATTAATGCCCATCTGTAGCCTCACCATCTCTCATGCAGTGCAGAAATTCACTGAACCATCATTTCCTGTTTACGCGCCTCTCAGTGGGCAGTCACATACACAGTCTCGCCTCCGCCATCAGCATTTGACCAGCTTCTGTGATTGACAGAACACTGGCCCAATGCTGGTGGCGGAGATGGGACTGTGTGTGTGACGTGAGAGCCGAGTGAGAGCTAAGTGAATAGGAGATGACGGCTCGGTGAATTTCGGCAACGCTCGTCCCCTTCCTTCCCTTCCGAGGTACACTGTCGGCGTATAACACGCACCTGTGGGGGGAAATTGTGTGTTATACACCATTAAATACGGTACATATATATACTGTGTGTGTGTGTGTGTGTATATATATATATATATATATATATATATATATATATATATATATATATATATATATATATAAAGTTGACATACACTGGCAGAATTTATGATTTCTTGACCATTTTTCAGAGACTATGAATGATAACACAAAAACATTTCTTTCACTCATGGTTGTTGTTTGGCTGAAGCCATTTATTATCAGTCAACTGTGTTTACTCTTTTTAAATCATAATCACAACAGAAACTACCCAAATGAGCCTGATCAAAAGTTTACATTCCCTGGTGATTTTGGTATAAGGCCGGGTTCACACTGGTACGACAAACGCTCTGACATTGGAAGCTCATGTTGCATGATGTGTGAAAATCAATGTTTCCCTATGAGAGCCATCTTAACTGGTCCAATACAAGTCAGTCCGACTTTGAAAATGCTCCCTGTACTACTTTGGTCTGACTTTGGTCTTACTTCAGCCCATTGAATATCATTGAAGTCGGATCAAAGTAGGATCCTTGTCCTAACCATCCGACTTTTGACATCCAACATGGTGATTACAGCAGCAGTAAAATGAATTTATCTTGCACTGGGATTGTTTTGATTGGTCAAAGAACAAGTCAGACTATAACAAAGTCGGATCAAAGTAGTATCCTGTTCATGAAAGTCGGATGGATGTAGGACCAATGTAGGACCGATGTAGGACTCATGTGGCAGAGCAAAGTAGGATGAAACTCGGATGACTGTTGTGTCTTATCAGTGTGAACCCAGCCTAAAAGGTCAATGATTTTCTGGACTCCTGACAGATCCTTGTATCTTTCATCCAGTGCTGCACTGACGTTTCTGGATTCAGGGTCATGGAGAAAGCAAAAGAATTGTCAAAGGATCTGCGGGAAAAGGTAGCTGAACCATATAAAACAGGAAAGAGATATAAAAAGATATCCAATGAATCAAGAATGCCAATCAGCAGTGTTCAAACTCTAATCAAGAAGTGGAAAATTAGGGGTTCTGTTGAAACCAAACCATGGTTAGGTAGACCAACTGTTAGGATAATAGTTTGAGATGCAAAGAAAAACCCACAAATAACTTCAGGTGAAATACAGGGCTCTCTCAAAACATGTGGTGTGGCTGTTTCAAGATGCACAATAAGGAGACACTTGAAGAAAAATGGGCTTCATGGTCTAGACACTAGAAGAAAGCCATTACTACGCAGTATCCCACTTACAATATGCCAAACAGCACAGAGACAAGCCTCAAACCTTCTGGCACAAAGTAATGAGACCAAAATTAAGATTTTTTACCACAACCATAAATGCTACATTTGGAGAGGAGTCAAGGCCTATGATGAAAAATACAGAGGTGGATCGCTGATGTTTTGGGGATGTGTGAGCTACAAAGGCACAGGAAATTAGGTCAAAATTGTTGGCAAGATGACTGCAGTATGTTATAAAAAAAATACTGAAGGAGTATTTGCATTCATCAGCCAGGAAGCTGCGCATGGAACGTACTTGGACATTCCAACATGACAATGATTCAAAACACAAGGCCAAGTAGACCTGTCATTGGCTACAGCAGAATAAAGTGAATGTTCTGGAGTGGCCATCTCAGTCTCCTGATCTCAATGGGGTAGATTCAGAGAGCAATTACGCCGGCGTATTCATAGATACGCCACGTAATTGCTAAGTTGCGCCGGCGTGTCTACTTTCTGTATTCAGAAAGCTAGATACGCCGACTGTAGCCTAAGATACGACTGGCATAAGTCTCTTACGCCGTCGTATCTTAGGGTGCATTCTGACGCTGGCCGCTAGGTGGTGCTCCCGTAGTTGTCAGCGTAGAGTATGCAAATTGCATGCTTACGCCGATTCACAAACGTACGTGCGGCCGGCGGTCGTTTTTTACGTCGTTTGCGTACGTCGTTTTCGCCGTAAGGCTGCTCCTGCTATTAGGAGGCGCAGCCAATGTTAAGTATAGACGTCGTTCCCACGTCGCGATTTGAAAATTTTACGTCTTTTGCGTAAGTCATCCGTGAATGGCGCTGGACGCCATTTACGTTCACATCTAAACCAATGACGTCCTTGCGACGTCATTTACCACAATGCAAGTCGGGAAATTTTAGGGACGGCGCATGCGCAGTACGTTCGGCGCGGGAACGCACCTAATTTAAATGATCCACGCCCCCTACGGGATCATTTGAATTACGCGCGCTTACGCCAGGCCCCTTTTACGCTACACCACCGCAACTTTACAGGCAAGTGCTTTGTGAATCAAGCACTTGCCCGTAAAACTTGCGGGGGGGTAACGTAAATGTCATACGTTCCCGCGCCGCAGTTTTGCGCGTCCCTACCTGAATCCACCCCAATATCATTGAGCCACTCTGGGGAGATTTCAAACGTTTAGTTCATGCAAGACAACCCAAGAATTCACAGGAACTGGAGGCTTTTTGCCAAGTGGAATGGGCAGCTTTACCATCTGAGAAGATAAAGAGCCTCATCCACAAATACCCCTAAAGACTTCAAGCTGTCATTGATGTTAAAGGGGGCAATACACGGTATTAAGGGATATGTCAACTTTTGATCAGGGTCATTTGGGTAGTTTCTGTTGCCATTATGATTTAAAAAGAGTAAACACAGTTGATTGATAATAAATGGCTTCAGTCAAACACTAACCATGAGTGAAAGAAAAGTTTTTGTGTTATCATTCATATTGTCTGAAAAATGGCCAAGAAATCATAAGTTCTGCCAGGGTATGTAAACTTATGAGCACAACTGTGTATGTATATATATGTATATATATATATATATATATATATATATATATATATATATATATATATATATATATATATATATATATATATATATATACAGTATATATATATATATATATATATATATATATATATATATATATAATTTGGAAAGTTTGTTTGTTTTATATGAGTTTATCACAAATTTGCAATGATGAAGGTGTATATATGAGGTAGCGCCACACCTTTTCTCTTATATCCATTCACTTATATGGAGTTGTTGGTTTATTTTCTCAAATAATCTTCTATAGCTCTGGAATATACTGTGTGATGTGATTTGGACCCTGGATATGTTCTCTCTTTGCATTCATATAGGGATGGAGGTGTGCCACTACAGCTATAATTTTTATAGCCCAAGTCATTTATTTAGGTGGTTGGCCCCTATGTTGGGGTCTGTAACTTATATACAGCATATGGAACCTGTTGGCAGAGTCTAGCATATTGTTTGTTTACCTCTATACATGATACAGTTTCAAGGTTATTTCCGCTAGTTATGCAGAGCTTTTGGTTTTGGTCTAGTTCCAGGAAATGTGATGTGCTCCGGATGTCCTCTCCTTCCCCCTCATCTGTCTTATGCGGGGGGTGGGGCAGGTCTATGCCGCAGAGTGGAATTCACTCAATGAAACGCGTAAAGAATTTTAGGATGTAATCTTTCTGTTACAACATTGTGTTTTAGATGTTTGCCTTATTATTTGTTTCACTTTACATATTGTAATAGCAAATCCAAACTTTCTCGCAATCAACTTTTACATCCATCATTCCCACGAGAGTGTGGTATGCTTCACTCTGTACAACTGTGTATATGTTTTATCACATGTATTGTTGTAACCATGATGTACAATCAGTTTTTTACAATCTGGTATTGATGTCATTGAATAAAACATCAGTTTTATTAATGTAGCACTCTTGTCCCAAAGCAGGGCTACAGTTAAATTAAGTGTGCTGGGTGATAGTCAGCCAGGCTAATTTGTAGTGTTTAATGGTCAATGGCTTTCCTCCTAATCCTGTTTAGCTGTGCCTTCTCCTTTTGTCAGTAGGTGGCGCTGTTGCCTTTGACATTAGTGTGAAGAGCTACAGTGAATTCAGGTTATGAATAAACATACCTTTCTCAGCCAATCAGACAGGCTGTCAGGTCACCTGAGGTTAGGTGACAGATGCACTCTGTTGGAATCAGGAGTGCACCACTAAAGTAGTGGACCCTAGGACTGACTGCTGCAGATGGAACTCTGGGAGGTTCAGGAAGGCAGGACCACTGGAGCACCAACATGGATCCCACTGGGAGCTAGAGCATAGATTCCTCAGGGCGCGGAGTCTAGGAGCCAACAGGTGTTCACCAGAGCCTCTAGTGGTGAGGATGGACTGTGCTGCAACTGGCTCCAGGTTGCGGCCCCCAGGGTCTCCCAGTTCACGCTCACGGTAGACTACAGGGAGGTAGAGTGGAAGCAGCAGACTGAAACAAGAAAGCATAGTCAGGAGATAGCCAAAAGTCAGGGTAACAAGCAGGTAAGGATAGTCAAGAACAAGCCAAGATCGGTAACTGGAATCAGATGTAGAAGACACAGCAAGTCACACACAAAAGCTAAACACACAATATTGATCAGCAGGGCTGGCTTACAGTGCACAGGTTAATATAGAGTTCTTTGATAGGGGCTGGGGTGGAGCCATGCTTAGAGGAGAGATTAATTTAGCAGCCAGGTGAGAGTGGCTGGCATCTAAGCTAAACACATGGAGGAGAGGTAAGCTGACAGACAAACATTACTACATATCCATGACACAGGCCACTTTGCATGCTGGGAGAAGGTATTTATTTAGAGAGAGTCAGGTGATCTAGGTCTTCTCCGCCCAGACTGAGGTCTGGGTGGATGTGTCTGGAACAGCTCCTGGCTGCTAGGGCTGAAGCCTGAGGCCTATCCAGGAGTCCTACTGGCTGCTAGGTCTGTTTGAGGCCTATCCAGGTGTTCAGGATTTCACAGAGGAGAGCCTGCTCAATACCTGAAAACAATTCTGAGAGGGATAGAGTTCTAGAGAATTACCAGAGGTACTTCATGGACCGGAGACCCATGAGGTGGCTGGGAGAGCTTCAAGAGAGAACTCATTTAAGAGAATTCTGTATGATGCTGTGAGTAAAGTACAGTTACCATAGGAAACGGCCTATTCTATAAAGTACAGATGTGCTGGTTCAGCTTATTAAAGGCTCCTTTTCCTGTACTGCTGTCTGCCTTATCTCACCTTTTGTCTAAAGAAGTAAGGATCAATCAGGTAAGTGATGGTTCAAGGAGCCAGATTTTGACCACGATGCTCCTGATGCGTATAGTGTTCCTCCCGTCAAGAAAACGTAACCTGCTGACATATACCATGATATATATATATATATATATATATATATATATATATATATACATACATATATATATATATATATATATATATATATATATATATATATATGTATTCCCTAAAATGCAAACAACATCACGTCTACTAACTGCATAAAACAGAACAGCTGTTCACTGTGACTCCTTCCAGTCAGTCTGACTAATCATGAGAGTCCAGCATCAGAGTCGCATCATCGAGTTTTCGTTGTGCAGTGTCATCACGCACGCCGCGTGTCGCATCATCACGGCATGCAGTGTGCGTTCAAAGCCCCAAGCGTCCACCCACTAGCGTGCACACACCCAGACTGAGTGATCGCCATGGGCCGGCTTGCACTCCTCGACTCACTTACACTCACCAATAAAGGGAGTTCGGCAGCGTCACGTGACCGGAAAATGCTGTGTATGTGTCAAGCCTCGATTTCAGCTACACAACCATCAACACAAAGTCACATAATGAATGCTATTACTCAACAGAACCTTTATATCTTGATGACAACTAAAAATGCAAAGATAGAATGACATGGAGGGGGTATAGGAAGCATTTAACCACTGTTATGCATGATAGCATACGGTAAGTCATCCAACACAAAATAACTCACTAATGATACCCAGAAGAGTGTTAAAAACACATAAACATCACCTAGCCCCCTCATATGTCAATCTATATATAAAAAAATATATACGCGTACCATAATTCATGACATAATTGTTGTTAAGAATAGATATCAGCAATCAGTCAGATAACATAACCTACAAAATTACCGTAATCTCTAAACTAATGTCAACACAATCATATATGGCATACAGATATTGTGCTAAAATACAGGTAAATGATGAACAAACTTATAAAGTATACCATATATAGAATAGACCAAAAAAAATTAAAAAAGGAAGCGGCAAAAAGAGAAAGAGAAAGAGAAAGTACTATGCTTTGTTGATAAAGGCATTAATATCCCTGTCAAAATTCATCCCATGGGCACAGCAGGCCCTCCTTCTGCGAACGGCCTTGACACAGAAGAAGCTGCTCCATCAATCCGCATTTTTGAACAGGGGGAGAGGACGGGGAGACTCCAGGCCTGGTTGTCTAGAGAGCAGTCGGGAATGACCACCATTGCACAGATCAGGGATCGGGGTGGGGCCCTTCACTCGACTCCACTGGAGATCAATCAATGCTTTGCTACTTACTATCAGCATCTATATAGCTCCAGGGTGGCATATGAGTCGGCAGACTTAGTGGCATACCTTGAGGCGGTGGATGTCCCTGTCCTCACCCCCTCCTCTGTGCGTAAGTTAGATGCCCCTATTAGACTGGAGGAGATACAGGCTGCCCTGAAAATGATGTTACGCCAAGTAAATAGATATCAAACATGTCACGCTTTAATATTGAGCACACTCGTGGAATACCTGCGGTATCTAAAAATCTCCATAGGCTCTGACGATCACGGTGATACTTCACATGTGTGATTTTTACACCATTTAAGTAGGCGCTGCGACTTACGTATACATTTTCTTTGTTGCGCGAGCTCACATGGACAGGGGCGCTTTAAAAAAAAATCGTTATTTTATTTTATTTTTTTACATTGTGTTTTAAAAATAAAATAAAAAATTATCACTTTTATTGCTGTCACAAAGAATATAAACATCCCTTGTGACAGTAATAGGTAGTGACAGGTACTCGTTATGGTACTCTTTTATAGTCGTTGTGACGTTGCTTCCGTGTTTACAGAGAGAACACTGGAGCAAAGCCCTTTTCGGCTTCATGACAGTCTGTCTCTAGCCGCCAGAAGTGGCGAATCGAGGATCGGGTCTCCCGATGGGACGGGAGGCCCGGTTAGAGCGGCAGAAGGTGGTGGGAGGGGGGATGTTCTCCGGGATAACAACCAAGCAGCTTTTAGCCACATCGATTGTTATCCCTAGAAAGCTGACCGTCCGCTCTAAAAAACGCTACCAGGATGATGCCTGCAGCTGTGGGCATCATCCCTGTATAACCCTCTAAATCCGAGGCCCCATATATGTGTACATTCGGCGGGAAGGGGTTAAATCAAGGGTATACTTATTTTTCAGCACTAAATCTCTTTTATTGTATGTTTTTATGCAATTAGTCTTATTGCTTATACACATTAGTACCGCAATTTTCTTCCCCTTTCACTATGATTGTTTACAATCACTTTAATCTAGAGGGAGATAGTTTAGTGCTACAAAGGCAGAAGTGAGAATCACATAGCTTCATGAATTTAAATTTCATCACTCTGAATCTACGAGACAGTTTTCAAGATCTGCCAAGTCTCTACAATCAAGATTTTCCACTCTTTGCCAACAACTTATTAAAGCCCATGGTAATGCTGAAGTTTCTAAAATATAGGCAGTCTTTGCCCAAAAGAGATGGAAGCAAAACTGTACACAAGAAAGCAGAAATGGAAGCAGAACCTGCATGCAAGAAAGCAGAGATGGAAGCAAAACTGTACACAAGAAAGCAGAGATGGAAGCAGAACCTGCATGCAAGAAAGCAAAGAAGGAACCAGAAGCTCCACTCAAGAAACCAGAGATGGACACAGCAACTACATGCAAGAAAGCAGCGATGGAAGTTTTGGAAATACAATGTGAGCATGCCACAGTCATGGCTAGGTTAAACTTTTAGAGCAAGCTGCTAGTGAAAGTGAAAGGTGTAACAGCAGCAGACACTCAGTTATAGTGTATGCATCATATTCCTCATGTACCCTTCCAAAACTTCAGCTCCCATCGCATAAGATGTATCCCTCAATCAATGTCAGCACACTGCACTTACCTCTCAATAAAATCTGCCTACTCATTGCCTAGCACATCAAGCTTTCACAGCTTAGAAAACTGTGGACACTGGTATGAAGATAATGGACACTACACCTTGCCATGGGGCTAGTCAAATACCTCCAACCAAGTATACTGCCCCACCACCCTAACTCAACATGACAATTAACTCTACGCCAGTTTTAGGTATGAACACTTCTGCACCACCATACCTCCAAATGCCAGTCACTTTCAGTGCATCAGCATATGTAACTAACTTTGGTCCACATGTGCATCCAAAGTATACATGCATGTCACAGTTTGCTAAATACATGCTTTTCAAAGAGCACCACTACCATTTCATACCTCATGAAGGAAACTACTAAATAGTAATCAGCATACAGAAGTTTAATTTATTTCTTTACAATGCACCCTGAACAGAAAACCTGGGCTGAAAAACACTGTGTTGACTTCATGCAGAAGGTGTTTGCGAGAGATCAAGCTGAGCTTGCACCACCTCTTACGGAAGAAGATGAATGCTTTGGGGTGTACCATCCTTGCAAGACAGATCAGAGTGTTCTTGCTTAATATGAAGGTGTTTCAGCTTCTCAGTCACAAACCCCCTGTCTACCTGGTAGGGGTTTGATATGACGAGGTCGGCCTCTCCTCTATCTCCAGCCCAAGCCCCACTAAGGATGGAACAGATGGTGGCTAGGGTCAGGAGGAACATGAGTGCCTGTAGGTGTTGCTTGCAGAGCTTTCAGGTGAAGATGTAGGTTCGGAGACACAGGCAGGACAACAGGCGCTGAGTGAGAGTAATGCTCAGAGGACCAGCCGATGTTAAGGGGAACTCCAACCAACTTGCAGGTTCTGGTTTCGTAGCTTGCTGAACAGGAGGATATAGGACCCAGGAGAACTGAGACGACAGGCAGCTAGCAGGGCACTCTGAGGCAGTGTTGAAGCCAGACGGAGAGCAGGAGCAGGGTCACAAGGATAGCCGAGATCAGGAACCGGTAATCAGGGATAAATCAGAGTCCAAAGGCAGGGAAGGTGAGCAAGGGGTATCAGGCAGAACACAACAGGAATCAGGAGATCAGGACACTGAAGACCAGTCAGCACTGTTTGGGCGTCAGGGCCACCTTTAAATAGGCTGACTGGTGCAAATTGGAGTTCGGGACATGCTCTGGGAAGCCTGCTGTTGCCCATGAGCGGGCGCACGCTTACCAGTGCTCTGAGGAGCCCGCTGTTGTTCGTGAGTGCATTCATGCACACGCGTGTGTGCCAGGGGTGCTCTAATAGTTCTCTTACACCCCCCCCCCCAGCTGTATTAAACAAGGTCCATTCTGACATGATAAGTGCAGAATGGCTGTCTCCATCCAGTATTTGTCCATCTCTATTCAGTGGTACATCCTTGTCACTCTGTAGCCCATGGGAGTGAATGATTGTAAGCATTTTGATCACAGACTTGCCACTTCTGCTTCTGCTTCCTGTATCAGGGCAAGGCAAGCCTTACGAGGGAATTTTTTTTAAAGTTAGAAGTATACTAGTTTTAATAAAGGAGGCTTCCAGACTCTAATAAGCCCCTCACCCCCTGCAATCCCCCTCAACCACTGGCCAAGGGTTGTGGGGAAGAGGCAGATTAATCCCCACATGTTAAGGGCACATGGCCACATATGGTTCAGGAAGGGAAGCATGCTTGTCCCTCCTTTACTGGCCAGTCAGGCTGTATGCTTTGATTAAAAGTCTGGTAAGGATTTTCTAGTGGACCTCACACATTTTGTTTTTCTTTTTTCTTTTGTGTAAGGTACCCCCCTTAAAATCCATACTAGACTCAGTTTTTAGGTAGGGCAAGGTAGACTTCCCTGGAGAAATTTGTTTTTAAGGATCACCTAAAGGCGGAAAGGGTAAGAGCTAAACAGACATACTGGGGTAGGGAATTCCAGAGGATGGGAGAAATTCTGAAGGCAAGCATGGGAGGGGGTTATGAGGGAGTTAGAGAGCATTATGTCTTGGGAGAAGCAGAGTGGACCATTCGGTTGATATTTGAGATGAGGCTGGTGATGTAGTTGGGGGCAGTGTTATGAATGGCTTTGCATGTTGTGGTTAGTATTTTGAGTCTTATAAGTTGGGCTAATGGAAGCCAGCAAAGGGACTGGCAGAGAGGGGCAGCAGTCACAGATCGGTTAGTAAGGTGTATAAGTCTCTCACCAGAATTCATGATAGACTGAAGGGGGAATAGCTAATGTAGAGGTAGGCCAGCAAGAAGGGAGTTGCAGTAGTTACATCTTTAGTATTAAATCTGTCACAGACATATGCAAATCTTCCCCATAAAAAACTTACCTGAATCTTTTATCACAGGATCTCTGGGGTGCATCTTCTAGAAGCAGTGTCAAGCATTTTGAAGCTGCTTTCTATTCCTTTCACCAGTTTTCACGTCCACCCCTCTTGTAACATCACTGCTCAGTGGTGAAAAATTCTGTGAGTACTCTAAAAAAGTCCTTTCCAACAGTCAATGGGCAGTGGCCACACCACCAGAAAGCGACTGTGATGCTTCACGCATGGCCTTCTCAAACTACGGACAGAAGAAAAAAAAACTGGGACCTGGAGTATCACATGACTGGAAATTTGAGGGGGGACAAATGCCTAGTACACACGATCGTTTTTTTCGTCGGGAAAACTGCCGTGTTTTCTTTTGCCCGGGAAAACCGAACGTGTGTATGCTCCTTAGCACAGGAAAACTGCGGTTTAAAAAATAAGAACATGTTCTCTTTTTTCTCGCCGCAAATCGCAGCAATTTTTTTCCCCGCAGTTTACCTATGGGAAACACTGTGAGGGAGCATACACACGGCCGGTTTTCCCAGCCAAAGCTCTTCTGGCAGTTTTTCTGTTGGGAAAACTGGCCGTGTGTACAGGGGAAAAGGGACCGAGCCGATTCCCGGTTTTCCCGGCGTTCTTTTGACCGTCGGGAAAACCGATTGTGTGTACTAGGCATTTGGAATTGATTTTTTTTTTTGTAAAACTATAGAATAGGTATGTTTTTCTTTTTTTTTCTTTAACATTTTAATACAACCTTGGTATAACATTATAAAAATTAGGACCATAATGTTATTTTATAAGCAGCTACATTTTCAATCAACAATGGTTCCCTTTCATGATGATGGCAGTGGAGAAAGAATCAAATCAATGGCCACTGACACCATCAAGGCTCTTGTGATGATGTAGAAACCATCTGACACATTGGCCAGTTTTGTGTCAAATGCACCCTTATTGTTGTGTTTCCAGTAACTGAAACAAATGGGGCAATGTGCAGGAGATTGATTTTCAAAGGGAATGCTTTCACTTGGTGTCTGACCTTGAAACAACATTACTGGAAATGTGCATAAAAGGCTTCAATGTTGACAAACATTCCTGGTAAATATTGAATTAGTTTTACATATCCTGAGCTGACCAGTGCTGACAGAATTGGCACTTAGTGTTTAAAGTACTAGATTTTAATGTTTATGTACAACATGGAATAAGGAAAGGGGGCCATTAACCTCAATGAGTGCTACATTCAGCCCAAGCAGACTAGTGACACATATGTATTTTAAACCATGCCAGTTTTCTTTTTTCTGTTTAGCCCTTCAGAAATAATTGTTCAGCACTCTATTGAGAGACAGCTAATTTTAGCAGGTTCAAGGTAGAAAGATTTGAAAATAGTACAAAGGCTGATCAAAATATGAAAAGGAAAGAGGAAAGAGTGATATTTTAGCTATAGTTTATCTTGGTGTTCTGAGGAAGCCCCTTTTATTAGACACGATACACGATATTGCCAAAATGTTTGTGTGTGTGTGTGTATGTTAGGAATGAGCTTCGTATTCGAGTCGAACTCATGTTCGACTCGAACATCGTATGTTCGATCGTTCGTCGAATTACGAACGTTTTGGGCCGTTCGCGCCAAATTCGAGTTACGTTTCACAGCCCATAATTCACTGCGGCATCGCATTGCATTGCTGGCTGATGATTGGCCAAGCATGCACTATGACCCGCATGCTTGGCCAATCACAGCTTGCAAAAAACGGAGAGCCATAATTGGCCAAAGCCAGGGTGGCTTTGGCCAATTATGGCTCAGGGGGTTTAGTACATGCCCCACACTATAAAAGGCCGCCTGCAGGTCGGCCTGGTGTAGTGTGTTGCGGTGGTTAAGAGAGAACAGAGAGAGACCGAGAGAGTGTCGTTTTTTGCAGGTAGATAGAGCAGGCAGGCAGGCTAGTCAGTTAAAGTTACAGTGTGTAGAGGATATATATGCATCCCAGGTGTTGTATATATATTTATACACTGTATAGTTTAGCTAGATCCGTTCTTCCTAATATACTGACAGGCAGGTGATTGTGCTAGCTGCAGTATTCTCACGTGGTGTATTGCCTGTGTCCTCTGCAGTGTGCACCATAAAGCTACGTGGTGTGTGTACTGCCTTTGTCCTCTATAGTTTGCACCTAAAGCTACTTGGTGTGTACTGCCCGTGTCCTCTGCAGTTTGCACCTAAAGCTACGTGGTGTGTACTGCCCGTGTCCTCTGCAGTTTGCACCTAAAGCTACGTAGTGTGTGTGTACTGCCTTTGTCCTCTGCAGTTTGCACCTAAAGCTACGTAGTGTGTGTGTACTGCCTTTGTCCTCTGCAGTTTGCACCTAAAGCTACTTGGTGTGTACTGCCGGTGTCCTCTGTAGATTGCTCCTAAAGCTACGTGGTATGTATTGCCCATGTCCTCTGCAGTGTGCACCTAAAGCTACGTGGTGTGTGTACTGTCTGTGTCTGTGCTATTTTTCTCAATGATTTTCATCCATATTGCAGGGACCAGACATTACATTAAAGCCACAAGCAGTTTTAAATTACTTTTTTCCTATAGTAATCTCATTTTGTGCAGGGACAGTTCTAAACACGTGCCACTTCCCAGGCATACTATAGACACCCAGCAGGTACAATATTTAAAGGATTTTTTTTTTTTTTTTTTTTTTTTTAAGCATCATTAAAATCACTGCTCTAGAAAAAACTAAGTTTTTTTTTTTTATTATTCCATTGATACATGTTCCCTGGGGCAAGACTGGGTTCTCAAAGACGTTTTCACAGGCATACTATAGACACCCAGAAGGTACAATATTTAAAGGAATTTTTCATTTTTTTATTTTTTTTTTATTTAAGCATCATTAAAAATCAGAAAAAACGACCGTTTAAAAAAAAAAAATTCCATTGATACATGTTCCCTGGTGCAAGACCCGAGTTCTCAAAGATGTTTTCACAGGCATACTATAGACACCCAGCAGGTACAATATTTAAGGGAATTTTACATTTTATTTAAGCATCATTAAAATCACTGGGGTGGATTCAGGTACGACTTGCGCCCTCTTACGGAGGCGCAGCGTACTGTTTTAACGCTGCCCCTCTGTAAATTACCTGCGCTACGCTTCATTCATGAAGCAGTAGCTACGTAATTTGCGCGGGCGCTCCTTAAAACTGCCCGGCGGAAGGGCGCGTAATTTAAATGATCCCGTAGGGGGCATGTATCATTTATATTAGGCGCGTTCCCGCGCCGAACGTAGTGCGCATGCTCCGTCTGGAAACTTTCCCGACGTGCATTGCGGCAAATGACGTCGCAAGGACGTCATTTGCTTCAACGTGAACGTAAATGGCGTCCAGCGCCATTCACGATTCACTTACGCAAACGACGTAATTTTTAAACATCGCGACGCGGGAACGACGGGTATACTTAGCATTGGCTGCCCCTGCTAATAGCAGGAGCAGCCTTACGCGGAACCCGACGAACGTAAACGACGTAAAATGCGTACGTAGGGCGCACGTACGGTTGTGAATCAGCGTTAGTATGCAATTTGCATACTCTACGCTGACCACTACGGGAACGCCACCTAGCGGCCATCGTAAGAATGCAGCCTACGATACGACGGCATAAGAGCCTTATGCCAGTCATATCTTAGGCTGCAGTTGGCGTAACGAGCTTTCTGAATACAGAAAAGTCGTTACGCCGGCGCAACTAAGCAATTGCGCTGCGTAACTATGGTTACGCAGACGCAATTGCTTACTGAATCCACCCCACTGCTCCAAAAAAAAGGACCTTTTTTAAAAAAAATATTTCATTGATACATGTTCCCTGGGGCAAGACCCGGGTTCTCAAATAAATTGCATATTAGGTTTTAAAATGAGCACTTTTGAATTCGAACGTTCGAGTCCCATAGATGTCAATGGGGTTTTAAATGTTCGCGCAAACGGTCGGTCCGTTCGAAGGTTCTGGTGCGAACCAAAAGGGGGGGTGTTCGGCTCATCCCTAGTGTGTGTGTGTGTATGAATATATAATCACCTCCAGGACTTTTCCAGAGCCGCTCCAAGGCTATGGAACTCCTTACCCCAATCTGTCTGTTTATCTCCTACTTAGACGATCCCTGAAAACCCTTCTCTTCAGAGAAGCCTATTCTACTCACACCTAAAAACTGTATTTTAATCTTGTCCATCTGATCATCCCCCACAGCTACTACCCTTTCTACCACCCTCCCTTCTAGATTGTAAGCTCTAACAAGCAGGTCCCTCTGATTCCTCCTATAATGAATTGCATTGTAATTGTACTGTCTTCCCTGATGTTGTAAAATGCTGCACAAACTGTTGGTGCTATCTAAATCCTGTAAAACAATAATAAAAATAATAATATATATATATATATATATATATATATATATATATATATATATATATATATATATATATATATATATATATATATATATATATATACAGTATATATATGTATATATACATAGTATCTCACATTTTTGTAAATATTTTATTATATCTTTTCATGTGACAACTCTGAAGAAATTACACTTTGCTACAATGTATAGTAGTGAGTGTACAGCTTGTATAACAGTGTAAATTTGCTGTCCCCTCATAATAACTCAACACACAGCCATTAATGTCTAACTAGCAAACAAACGTGAGTACACCCCTAAGTGAAAATGTCCACATTTGGCCCAATTAGTCATTTTGCCCCCCCGTTGCCACGTGACTCATTAGTGTTACAAGGTCTCAGGTGTGAATGGGGAGCAGGTGTGTTAAATTTGGTATTCATTATTCCAACATAACGACACCAAACACACCTCCAAGATGACCACTGCCTTGCTAAATAAGCTGAAGGTAAAGGTGATGGACTGGCCAAGCATGTCTCCAAACCTAAACACTATTGAGCATCTGTGGGAAGGTGAAGGAACTCAAGGTCTCTAACATCCACCAGCTCCATGATGTCGTCATAAAGGAGTGGAAGAGGACTCCAGTGGCAACCTGTAAAGCTCTGGTGAACTAAATGCCCAAGAGGGTTAAAGTGGAGTTCCAATCTAAAGGGGAACTTCCACTCATCTGATTCCTCCACCCCTCTGTGGCCGCAATTGGCACCTTTCGGGGGGGGGGGAGGGAGGGACAGGATACCTTTCCTTAACAGGTATCCGTTCCCACTTCTGGGAGCCTCAGCCGTGGATATTGACATCACGGCTGGGGCTGCCTCCTCCTCCCTTCTCCCTCCCCGGGCCAGTAGGAGAGAGAAGCAGGCCTCACGCATGCGCAGTAGGGGTTCCCAGTGTGACACCGAAAAGCTACACTGCCGGGTACCCTTACCCGCAAGGGCGGCGGTAGCATCCGGCAGTAGATAGAAACATCTGATGTGGTGCCGACATTTCTGGACTCCAGAACAGGTAAGTGCCCTATTATTAAAAGCCAACAGCTGCATTATCTGTAGCTGCTGGTTTTTATTTTTTTATTTTTTGGGGGCGGAACACTGCTTTAAGGAAGTGCTGGAAAATAATGGTTGCCACACAAAATATTCACACTTTGGGCCCAATTTGGACTTTTTCATTTAGGGATATACTCACTTTTATTGACAGCGGTTTATACATGATTGACTGTGTTGAGTTATTTTGAGAGGACAGCATATTTACACTGTTATACAAGCTGTGCACCCACTACTTTACATTGTAGCAAAGTGTAATTTCTTCAGTTTTGTTACAAAAGATATAATAAAATATTTACAAAAATGTGAGGGGTGTACTCACTTTTGTGAGATACTGCATATATATACTGTATATATACACACTATATTACCAAAAGTATTAGGTTGTCTGCCTTTACACACACATGAACTTTAATGGTAATCCCAGTCTTAGTATGCAGGGTTCAATATTGAGTTGACCCACCCTTTGAAGCTATTACAGCTTCAGCTCTTCTGGGAAGGCTGTCCACAAGGTTTAGGAGTGTGTCTATGGGAGTGTTTGACCATTCTTCCAGAAGCATATTTGTGAGGTCAGGCACTGATTTTGGGCGAGAAGGCTTGGCTCACAGTCTCCACTCAAATTCATCCCAAAGGTGGTCCAGGATTCTGTGCAGGCCAGTCAATTTCCTCCACCCCAAACTCGCTCATCCAATCATATTGGCAAAAGTATTGGGCCACCCCTCCAAATCCTTTGGTGGAGGGGGGATTATGGACTGGGGTTGTTATTTTCAGGGGTTGGGCTTGGCCCCTTAGTTCCAGTAAGGGGAACTCTTAAGCCGTCAGCATACCAAGACATTTTGGACAATTTTATGCTCCCAACTCTGTGGGAAAAGTTTGGGGATGGCCTCTTCCTGATCCAGCATGACTGCGCACCAGTGCACAAAGAAAGGTCCATAAAGACATGGATGAGCGAGTTTGGGGTGGAGGAACTTGACCTCAACCCAATAGAACACATTTGGGATGAATTAGAAAAAATGTAAATAAACAGAAGAGAAATCCATATCAAATCAATATATTGCGACTACCCTTTGCCTTCAAAATAGCATCACTTCTTCTAGGTAAACATGCATACCGTTTTTGAAGGAGCTCGGCAGGTATGTTGTTCAAAACATCTTGTAGAACTAGCCAGAGATCTTCTGTGAATGTAGGCGGCCTCAACTCTTTCTGTCTCTGCATGTAATCCCATACATACTCGATGATGTTGAGGTCATGGCTCTGTGGGGACCAAACCATCACTTTCAGGACTTCTTGCTCTTCGTTATACTGAAAATAGTTCTTAATGACATTGGCTGTATGTTTGGGGTCGCTGTCCTGCTAAAAAATAAATTTGGGGCCAATCACATGCCTCCCTGATGGTATGGCATGATGGATATTTCTCAGCATTGAGGACACCATTGATCCTGACCAAATCACCAACTCTGTTTGCAGAAATGCAGCCCCAAACTTACAAGCCCCAAACTCCACCATGCTTCACTGTTGCCTGCAGGCACTCAATACTATACTGCGCTCGACTCCTTTGCAAACAAACTGACTCCTACTACAGCCAAACATTTCATCAGTTCAGAGTACCTGCTGCCATTTTTCTGTACCTCAGTTCCTATGTTTTCATGCATATTTGAGTAGCTTAGACTTGTTTCCACATCAGAGGTATGGTTTCTTGGCTCCAATTCTCAATGAAGACCACTTCTGGCCAGACTTCTCCAGACAGTAGATGGGTGTACCTGGGTCCCACTGGTTTTTGCCAGTTCTGTACTGGTAGCACTGCTGGAAATCTTCTGATTTCAATTGAAAGTAAACATGCTGGCCCGGATCCACGAAGCAGTTACGCTGGCGTATCTATTGATACGCTGCGTAACTTCTAGGTTGCTCCGGCGTATCTTTGTTTTGTATCCACAAAACAAGATACGCCTGAAGCTGGGCTAGATCCGACTGACGTACGTCTTAGTACGCCGTCGGATCTAAGGTGCATATTTGCGCTGGCCGCTAGGTGGCGCTTCCGTCGATTTCCGCGTTGAGTATGCAAATTAGCTAGATACGCCAATCCACAAACGTACGTCCGCCCGGCGCATTTTTTTATGTCATTTACGTAAGGCTTTTTTCGGCGTAACGTTACCCCTGCTCTATGAGGCATACGCAATGTTAAGTATGGACGTCGGGCCAGCGTCAAATTTTCCGTCGTGTACGTCGTTTGCGTAAAACATTCGCGAATAGGGCTTTGCGTAAATTACATTCACGTCAAAAGCATTGACTATTTGCGGCGTGATTTAGAGCATGCGCACTGGGATACCCCCACGGACAGCGCATGCGGCATTCAAAAAATATGTCATTTACGTGGGGTCAATAGGAATTACCATAAAACACGCCCACATCTTATCCATTTGAAGTGCGCGACCTTACGCGGACACAGTTACACTACGCCACCGTAACTTACGGCGCAAATTCTTTGTGGATGCGGAAAATACGCTGTAAGTTACGGCGGTATAGTGTATCTGAGATACGCTACGCCGGACTTATAGATGCGCCGAGGTACGTGGATCTGGGCCGATGTGTCTTTCATTTGCTGCTCTAAGTTTTCTTGACTGACCACTGCATCTATCTTGCCTGATTAATGGTGTCCTCAATGCTAAAAAATACAGGCAGATATTTATCCATCATGCCATACCATCAGGGATTGTGATTGGTGCCAAATTTATTCTGCAGCAGGGCAATGAAGGAAAAAAATACAGACACTATCATTAAGGACTATCTTTGGCGTAAAGAAGAACAAGCAGTCCTGGAAGTGATGGTTTGGCCCCCACAGAGCCCTGATATTAACATCATCAAATCTGTCTTTAATTACTTGAAGAGACAGAAGGATCGGAGGCAGCCTACATCCACAGAAGATCTATGGTTAGTTTTGCAAGATGTTTTAACAACCTACCTGCCTAGTTCTTTCAAAAACTGTGTGCAAGTGTACTGTACCTAGAAGAAATGATTCTGACTTAAAGACAAAGGGTAGTCACACCAAATATTGATATGATTTGGATTTTACTTCTGTTTAATCACTTTGCATTTTGTAAATTGATAAAAATAAATAATCAATACATATATTTTCTCACACCTGCCTAAAACATTTTCACAGTAATGTATATATTTATATACACACACATATGCATAATTTACAATGATCTACATTTTCATGTATTTTATTCCCAGATACAACTGGGTGCACTTAAAGTGGTTGTAAAGGCTCGAGCTATTTTACCTTCATGCCCTCCCCAGCCCCCCTACCTGAGACCCATTTCGATCCAGCGATGTGCACGAGAGCAGTAGTTCCCAAGGGTCTCTTTCTCAATGGCTGAGACAGAAGTGGGAGCCACACAGAGAAGTGGCTCTGGAGCAAGCTGCTTGCTATGGGGGCACTCAGAAGAAGGGAGGGGAACATCGTCGGGGGACCCGAAAAGAGGAAGATCAGGGCTGCTCTGCAAAACTACTATATAGAGCAGGTTATACCTCTAACATGTTTGTTATATATATATATATTTTTAAGCTGCCTTTAATATCACTTTAAATCTAAATGATATTTCAATTTGCTAGTACTAGACTTTGTGCTAACTAAGTAATGTGGTCTATTTATGGTCTCACCCAAGATTCACACAACTTTTACCCAAAATTCTGACAACTTTCACCCAGGATTTACCAGTCTTCGTAAGCTTGTGTAAAAATGGTAAATGTAAAGCATGTTCATTATAGAACTCAATAGCCCAGCTGAATTAACTGACATAAGTCATTAGTCAGGGTAATGACCCTTCCTCCCCCCTCTTATTCAGACTTCTCTGTACAAAGTTTCAAACAGCAACAGCATGTGTGAAGGCAAACAGCTTCTGTCATGTGTCATCGTTAGAAAACCAAGAATTCTTTGTCAATGATGTATTTAATGTTAAAAGCTAATTTGTAACACAAAAATTGTATATACAGTATCTAGTAAAAAAAAGATCAGTTTAAAAGCACTTGATAAAAAAAAAACATTATATAACGTGAAGGCAACAAATGAGATTTAATTAGTAAAAGTACAGGAGATGAATTGGGCAATAACTCTAATGCCACGCACACACGCCCCATCGGACATTTGTTGTCGGAATTTCTGACTACAAAAATTTGAGAGCTGGTGCTCAAATTTTCCGACAACAAAATCCCTTCTCGTAAATTCCAATCATGTGTTGACAATTCCGACACACAAAATTCCATGCATGCTCTGAACCTTGTATGAGACAGAAACACTCGGTCTGGTAAAACTAGCGTTCATAATAGAGATAGCACATTCGTCGCGCTGTAATGGACTGAAAAGCATGAGGCTGAAAAGCGTGAATCCTCTCTCACCAAACGTATACTAACACGACTGATATTAAACTTCCCTTTTCTAGTGCCTTGGTACGTGTTGTACGTCACCGCGTTCTTGACGTTTGGAATTTCCGACAACATTTGTGTGACCGTGTGTATGCAATTTTGAGCCAACGTCCGTCGGAAATGTATCCACGATTTTGTTGTCGGAATGTCCGATCGTCTGTACGCGGCATAACACTGAGATTCCAACCTACAATAGGAATGCCACACATAAAGCACTCTTCTCCATTGTATGTTTCTATGGAACCAAACATTTCTGATTACACAGCCATATACCATAGTTATGGGGAGCTACCATTGTAGAAATATAAGAGATAGAACATAAATGTTCATACGACATCTTAATAATTTTTAAACTTTAAACTTAAAAATTCAGCAAAATTACAAATTGCTTCTATAAACATTTTACACATATTTCAGGAGTCAGTTTTACATATTAAAAGAATTAGTCTTTTAGCTCCTTCTAAATAATGCCAATAATCTCAGGTCTACATGCATATATCTTGGTCTGATGTTCATCTGTTGTGGGACTTGCACTTTTCTTTCATACGCTGATTAGAAATTCAAACAATGTCGCTGATGGTTGTGCGTTATAGCAATTAGTGGAAAGTGAAAGAAAGGCAAGTTGCCATAGCAATATCTTTATAATAATGTACGGCATAAATGCTAAATTTAATTTAATAGGAGTAGATATGACTGACACTTAGACACCACAATATTTGCTTTTGTGTAGGCAGTAAAATTTACAATAAGGGTAACAAGATCTTTACACCTGTCTCGTTTAATATAAGTGTGGGATTTTCTATGTAGTTGCTATTTTTATAAAAAAATAAAATAAAAAATAAGCACTTATAACAAAAGGAGGGCAATTCTTGCCACATTCACATGCCTTGATTCATCTGCATTTATTGACATTCCCATTTATTCTTTGATGCAATTATAAGGTTTCCTACTAGCGGGTCACAGAAAAAATACAGATGTATGCAAATAGTGATTTCTATATTCATTTGGGGTTCATAGAATTTACTGCAAATGTGGACTTAATTGAAGAATTTGGATCTTCGTGGACACCATAAGGATCCATGATGAATCATAGATGAAATCACAAGTAAATGTAAAAAGTTTTTTTCTCTAATCAGATCTGTCATAACATAGGCTGGTTTATAAATATGGCACATGTTCTGTTGCCAGAAAAAAATATTATATCACTGACCAATCTGGTTATGATGGGCAGTGACTCAGATCTACACTGTCCAAGAATCTTCAGCATCCAACACACTTGGGGTGTGGCAGATGCATGTCTCCCTTGCTGTAAGTTTGGGGTCCATCTGCCAGCCGTTACATCACTTCAGCTCTGCAGGGGCACAATACATGTTCTATCTGTATTTTTTACTTGAGATCATAAGCTACAAGTAACAGTGCAGTTTCAAAGATGTATAGTACTAACTTTTATTCAAAATAAAATACCACCCATGGTTGTGGGGCTTTTAAGGCAACTTTGGAAAAAAAACACAAAATTATTTAGAAAAGATTATTACATAAATTTATTAGAGCGATTGTTTAAAATCTATTAGAACATAATTCACCATATAGTGTCCAGAAATAACAATAAAAAACAATGCAGTTAATACAGTTCACAGATGTGGATCTCCTTTATCCTTAGGACTGACGCATTTCAGGATATCAGTATCAATCCCTTCATCAGGAACATTTATTTTCTTTATGAGGGAGATCAATTATAATAGTAATCTATAACAGAACACAGAAAGTGAATTGAACATGTAAAAAGGGTCAGGAATGAGCATCGTTGAGGACAGAAGGGGGAGTCACTCACTGGTCAGCTGATACTGCAATTTAGTACTACAACGATCCATGTGTTTTTTGAAAGAATCTGATCTACACCAAAACATGCATTGATCCTAAATATGGATTGATTACGGATACCTCCAATTGTTCTCCAGCCTGCTTAAAATAAACCCTACAAGCATATGGTTGGACTATCTAGGTCTCACCCAAAGGAGGGATAACTTGAGTGGCAATGGCCTTCGGCTTTACGGTCATCCAGTGCTGGTAAGGTTCACCACTTAGCCAATATAGAGAAATAGCTGAGGCGTTTCTATAAAGCAAAATATGTTATAGTGAATCTATCAATGTGATATATCCAACTTTTCCACATATACATATGTTTGCTAGTGTCTCTTCTAGATTTGGGAACATTACAAAGGGAAGCAACAGTTTCAAAACAAAAAAGAAAAATAAAAATACGCTATGCATTTTTCGTATAATATAACCTTGGCTATTGTTCCTTCATCACAGGAACCTGTGCCTAAAAAAAGTTAATATACATACTGTTTGACATCTAGGTGTTAAATGGTGCATTGGTGTGTCAAAAAACATTTATATTAGGTTTAGTCTATACTGTCTTTTTCGTTAATGTGAACCTTTGCCCAGATTATTCAGCACTGTTGGCGGCAGCCCATTTATTGGAATGGGCTTCTGTGCCCGTGTGCCCAGCAGGAAAAAGGTGCATATACCTTTTTAAAAACAAGGCCGCAGGGAAACGACATGGTCTTTTTGTGATCTTTCCTCCAGTTTCCGCACCCGCAAACGTGCTACAGACTAAGATGCTTGTGGGTGCCATACAGTATAAATGGCAGCCCTGCACGTTTCTTAAGATTTGGCTGCAGGTGGTTGTGGGTGCCGGAAGAGCTGTGATTGCTGTACGTGCATCCAGCCCGCAGGCAAGTGTGACTCAAGTCTAACACAGTAAACAAGCTTGAAACTGAGCACTGACCTATGTATTCGCATGTACTGTGGTGAAGTTTAACCTCAAAATTCCTAACAGAGGTAGGTGTCGTAAGCTGTTAAACACTGATTGTAACCAGACTTTAGAGTCCCTGTTATTATTTTTGAGGATGAATTTCCAGACAGTACCTGCAAATACAGGGGCCAGCAAGAGCTTGTTTTAAAGCTCTTGCACTGCTTGTTAACAATCATTAGACAATTTATTGACCATATACTGGACACAGGTGTACTTTAGGATGTATGTACTTTGCTTTTATTCAACCACAAATGTTGATGTAAATGTACAGGAAAAACATATCAAATGATTAGCAAACGCATGACAAGTGCACAGTAAATTATTATTATACAGGATTTATATAGCAAAATAAACATTTATGAAACATTCATGTACACAATCAGTGAGACACAAGTGACTGAATTTCAAGAAAACAGAATTTAATGTATACATTTTTTCTCATCATTGCTCTAGTGCACCTTTCCAACCTACTCCCTTTTGTTAGTAATTTAGACTGGAATACGCCTGATTGTAGACATAATACATAAAAAATTAATAAAAAATTAGGACCTTTCAGGAGGATTTCTTTCCTTAAAGGGGTTGTAAAGGTTCATGTTTTTTCACCTTAATGCACCCATTAAGGTGAAAAAACATTTGGTGATTGCAGGCCCCCCAGCCCCCCGGTTTACTTATCTGAGCCCCCGAAAGTCCCACGTCGAGAATGCGCTTGATGTCGGCCCGGTCTTCTCGGCTCTTCATTGGATAGATTGATAGCAGCGCAGCCATTGGCTCACGCTGCTGACAATCAACTCCAATGATGCGAGGGCCGGGGTCGAGTCCTGTAGTCGGCCGCTATGGACGCCGGATACAGGACTCAGGAGTGCACCTGCAAGATAACCCCCTTGGCATAGCGCTTCCCAGGGGGGTTAGCTGATGTGAGGAGGAGCCGAGACAGCCGCGAGGGACCCCAAAAGATGTCGGGGCCACTCTGTGCAAAATGAGCTGCAAAACGAGCTACACAGTGGAGGTAAGTATGACATGTTTGTTATTTAA
Source organism: Rana temporaria (assembly GCF_905171775.1). Classification (NCBI taxonomy): domain Eukaryota; kingdom Metazoa; phylum Chordata; class Amphibia; order Anura; family Ranidae; genus Rana; species Rana temporaria. The sequence goes on from NC_053489.1 coordinate 117,726,811, forward strand.
AAAAAAAAAAAAAGTGAAGCTTTACAATCACTTTAATAAAGTCACCGTGACGGATTTGGTCCTATACAGATTGGAGGAGAGAGAGGGAAGCATGGTTTCATTGCTTGCAAGAACTCCTGCCTCTCCCCCCAAACCATGAATGTCTAACAATTCACATTTTGTTGTCTGTGGATTAAACTATGTGCATTATACAGTATATGTACTGAGATGAAAAAAAATACTGTACTGTTTCAATTAGTGGGACTAAGCAGATGCTTAATAACTAAATTAAACGTAATTAACTTTGTGAAAAAAGGAATTGGACATGATAATCGGAAGGATAATGAAAGTATTTCAGAGAAGAGCAGAGGAAAAAAATGTCTGCAGGAGAAAACTTTTTTTGCTTGATAAATTATCATTTGAAAGTTGCTGAAATTAGGCAGCCCATAGATCATTTGACTTTCTTTCCTTCGATCATGGGTGGAGGAAAGAAAATCGTTTTCCACAGCACTATTTTGCACTAGAATATGAAACTAAAATTTAGGATACCCATTCTATTGCTCTTTTTTTTCTTTTGGGTCTTCCTATCTTTTCCACATCCTCTCTGGGGCCCATTGTACTGATCTTCTAGATTGGGGACCTAAATAGGGGGCTTCTGTATGGTGGTTAGCTGGTCCCAGTTGCTGGACTGCAAAACCTGTTCCCTGGAGGTTTATCCCAGTTATCCTTCTTGAACAAATGTGTTTCACTTTGTGTTCCCCCATTCTCTCTGTAATCTTCTAGTGCCGGTTCACACTACAGTGATGTCAGACATTGCATGTGATTCGCACTGCACTGCTGTGCGGATCACATATGATGTCTGTGCAATGCAAATTCAGCTATACATATTGTATGGCTAAATTCACATCACATATGAACCAAAATAGTGCAGGATCCTTTTTTTTGTCCACGCCAGAATCGGATTGCATGTGTAGCGCTACCCCCGGAGGAGCCGCTGATTAGATTTGGGATCGGCGTATTTAAGTTACCTCTGTGATGTGTCTAGGGGTGATGACGGCAGTGAGAGCAATGACGGAATGTCCAAACAGTTGACTGACGTTTTCAATGCTTTTATTATTCCTGGTCAACATGACCAACAGTCAACTTGAGGTAGACAGTATAGGTTGGTGAAAGAAGAACAACTTCCCAGATTCAGGCCTTGGATAAAGAAAGCAGTCCTGCCTTCAATAGTTATACTTTCTCACGTCACCACTCCAGCCGGAGTGGGTAAAGTGCCCCTGGACAGACCTCTCTCACAGGCCTGCCAGCCAGAGTGCCACTTAAACTTCTGGGAAAGGAACAAGTCTCTGCCACAGACTTGGCTCTAATAGGATTTAAGGTTTAAAGATGAGACCTCTGCCACAGGCCTAGTATAAGGTTTAAAGATGAGACCTCTGCCATAGGCCCAGTGTAAAGTTTAGAAAAAGAGCGAATCCTCCCAGTATATACCTTTAGGCAGTGGCGGCTGGCCCGGGCGCCCCCTATGGACGGGCCGCCACTGCCTTTAGGGTTACCGACCGACAGTTTGCCGCAAACAACCTGTCAGTGTCCGGTCACCCAGATCCCCGATGGTTCGTTCCAGCCCTGTTGGATTGCCTGCCTCAGGGCTCAACTCAGACCAACTCCCCATCGAACAGCACAACTCGCTTGGGGGACCCAGTAAGTCACTGGGGCCCCTTTGTAGCATCAGATGCTCCGGACCATGAGAGCCCAGAGCCGGGAACTCCGCGTAGCACGTGCGCCCTAAAGGTGGGTGCCGCACCCAGAACCCGCGAAGAACAACTAGCCAAGGCCTCCACCACAGAAATACTCCTCCCAGCATGCTCCACGAGGGAAAACTCCTCTAATTGGCTGCTGGGAAAAAGCGGCTCCGCCCGAACCCCTCTGGCGCCACCTACCGTCCAGAGATGAGACAGCATCTCTGGAGAACAGAGTGAGCCACAGGACAGCTCGGGGTTGGCATCAGCCAAATTTAACTAAATAAAACACAGATGAGAGCAAGTAAGTCTCTTATCCCACTAGATTTAACATGGGTGTACACAGAAATCTGGAGTACACGCAGTATCTGGAATACACGCACACACAAAATAATTAAGAACAGCAAATAATAATGAGCACAATTGACTCTAGGGAGCTCACATGCATTATACACGTACACAAAGAGGAAGCGGTGTCCCATCTTGCATTGCATATGTCATGTGCATAACGATACAAATAAATAAAAACTAAAATAAATAAATAAACAATGGGTTTCCAGAACCCAAAAAAACTAACATCATAAAGAAATAGCATGTCAACTAGGACGCAGACCTATCACCGAGCTGTGTGGCTTTCAATTAGTAGCATTATGTGTTTTCCAGCAGGAGTGATCATAGTAAAGTACTAAGCTCTGAGGGGCGAAGTGAAATGCGTTGGGGGCGTGGCCTGGTCAGATCACAGGCTGAGGCTGTCTCTTGCGTTCCTTGCATACACACTGTCAAGACAAAATCTCGTCGTTCTCAAACGCGGTGCCATACAACACGTACAACGGCACTATCAAGGGGAAGTTCGATTCCACTGGTGCCACCCTTGGGGCTGCTTTTGCTAATCTCATGTTAAGGCGTGTTAAGTAAAAGTTTGGTGAGAGATTATTTGCTCTTTTCAGTCTGTTACAGCGCGACGAATGTGCTATCTCCATTACGAACGCTACTTTTACTGAAGGTGCGCTCCCGTCTCATACTTTATTCTGAGCATGCGCAGGTTTTTAAGCATACACACAAACTTGTTTCTCGTCGTAAACCAGCTCGACGAGAACCACGACGAGGAAATTGAGACTCCCGACGAGAAAAAAGAGAGCATGTTCTCTTTTTTTCTCGTCGAGATTCACAACAGTTTTTCATACACACGACCGTTTTTCTCGACAAAAAAGCTCTGCCAGCATTTTTCTTGATGGTTTTTGAGGCGGAAAACGGTCGTGTGTACGAGGCATAAGCCATGTATTCCTCAACCTCCGTTATATTTGCCACTTTCTTGATCCATTATGCTCAGCTAGACACTTGAGGTTTATACAATCCACAAAAAAAAAGGTATACAATAATTTTGTCAAAAACTTTATTTACTTCCTGCTTCTGTTTCTAAACTAAAAGTGTTAAACTAAGCTGTTGTGCTAATTATCAGCAATGTAAATACATTAATGCTGTAAGTATATAGCCCAGCGATCCTAGTTCTCAGCCTTAGCAAATACTAACTATCTATATAAAGTATGTAAACCATGAAATAACAATTAAAGTTATACATCAGCAATTAAAATAATAAGAATCATAATCTGTAATAAACAAATATAAGTATAAATAAAACTGTGCATATCGTAAAAAAAAGAGCCCACTTTAAAACAATTCCTCGTACATAGTTAGTATTTGTTAAAGGATCACTAAAGGAATTTTTTTTTTAGCTAAATAGCTTCCTTTACCTTACTGCAGTCCTGGTTTCATGTCCTCATTGCTCGTTTTTGCTTTGAAGTTGCTGTAAAACTGCTGTGATCTCCACACTTCCTGGTTGTCTGGCTCCTTATAACCACAGTACTGGGAGCTTTTCAAGGTGGTCTAAGCTGTCATTACTGTGTGTCTAAAACTTAACAGAACCAATCAGATTCATTTTAAAAACAAAACACTGCCCTGGATTTGTTTGTTTTTGTTCTGTGGGTCTCTTTACTTCACATAAACATGAAACCAGTTTAAAAACGAAAGTGAACCTGTAGGCACATTATATGATTGAATTTAATCTATTTTTATTCATTTTTAAAAGGAATCAGTTAACTTTTATGTCTCTATACCCTGTAAACAGTAATTTCAGCAACATTTTTTTTTTCCTTTAGTGACCCTTTAAGTTTGAGAACACTAGAAATGCTAGGCTTTACGCTTACAGCATTTATTCACTATCATTACTGATAATAAGCACAGCAGCTTAAAGCGGATCTCCACCCTAAAGTGAAGTCGTGCTGATCGGCACCCTCCCCCCTCCGGTGTTACATTTGACACCTTTCAGGGGGGAGGGGGGAGCAGATATCTGTCTACAGACAGGTATTTGCACCCACTTCCGGCCACACGACACGGGCAAAAGACGGGTTTTTTCCTGGCATCCCGTCCGTCCCCCGTTGTATGCTGGGAACACTCGGCTCCCAGCACACAGCGGGAGCCAATCGGCGGGCGCAGCGCGACTCGTGCATGCGCCGTAGGGAACTGGGCAGTGAAGCCGGAGCGGCTTGCCTGGATGGAGGGGGGAGCAGCAGGGTGACGAGCGATCGCTCGTCATCTGCTGCGGGCGCCGCTGGACTCCAGGACAGGTAAGTGTCCTAATATTAAAAGTCAGCAGCTGCAGTATTTGTAGCTGCTGGCTTTTAATATATTTTTTTAGTGGCACATCCGCTTTAAGGTGGTTGTAAAGCCAAAAGTTTTTTCACCTTAATGCATTAAATTCATTAGGGGAAAAACCTTCTGTGCTGCAGCTCCCCCCAGACCCCCCCTTTTACTTACCTGAGCCCAATCTGATTGAGCAATGTGCACAAGCGCAGTGGCTCCAGCTGCTGTCTCTCTCCCGCAGCTGTCAATCAAATCCAGTGGTACGGGAGGGAGGGCCGAGTTCCACTGTCTCTTTCACAGCAGTGGTACTCAGGACTCAGGAGCAAGCCCGCATGGGTGTACATGTATATGATGAAGAAGAGGGGTCTGATGCGCTGGCAGGGCACCCCAGAAGAAGATCGGGGCTGCTCTGCGCAAAACGATTTCACAGAGCAGGTAAGTATAGATATGTCTATTATTTTTAGTTTAAAAAAAATGAGGGTTTACAACCCCTTTAATTTTTACACTTTGAGGTTAAGACAGGGAAGCTCAGAGATAAATACAATTTTTGACAACATCATTATTGGTAGTTGTTTGCTATAACAGAGAATGGCAACAATTTGCTGTTTACAAACCTGCACAAAAGCTGGGTTGACCCATCCAAACTCAAAGCTCATCCCTAAACCTAATGTAATGCCTTCAATCATTGTCTTTGTCCACTCCATGTTTCCATGAACTCAGCCTCAAGTTGAGGAAGGATACATGTGCCAAAAAAACAAACAAACTAGGCAGCATAAGTATGGCTATTTGTTATTACAGCAAACTTTTACACGAACCAGCTTATAAAGCAATATACACATGCTTGCCATGGCCAAAGTAAGCCTGTATGTGCATGTGAATGTGATAGCTAGGGATGAGTCGAACACCCCTGGTTCGGTTTGCAGCAGAGCATGCGAACAGGCAAAAAATTTGTTCGAGCGCGCAAACACCGTTAAAGTCTATGGGACACGAACATGAAAAATCAAAAGTGCTAATTTTAAAGGCTAATATGCAAGTTATTATCATAAAAAGTGTTTGGGGACCTGGGTCCTGCAAAAGCCATTGAAAAAAACAGCATGGGTTCCCCCATAGTCCATTACCAGGCTCCTTGGGTCTGGTATAAATATTAAGGGGAAAAAAAGATTTACAAAAAAATTGGAAAAAACACTGCGCTAAACCAAAAACGTAAATGCTGCCAGTACCAAAAATTGTAGATACAAATTTAGAAAACGTGTTAAAATGTAAAGTACAGCGCAAAAACAATTATGAGTGAAAAAAATGATAGTGACACCAAAATATGAGAAATTGATAAACAAATTAATATTAGAAATCACCCCAATGGGAGATTGTGAAGAATGTGCAAATGCACAACCATAAATATGGAAAGGAATACTGATATGTGATTCATGTAATCCAAACTGTTTAAGTGAACTAGTAAGTAATCCTACTCATGAAAATGGGATATATGTGGGTGGAAAAAAAAAGTCCAGAAAAAGTCCCAAGTGAGGATATATGAATCCAGGATCTTCTTCTCAAAGGTAATGTGTCATCAAAGAAAACACTTCCTTCCACCAGATAAGCACCCAAGTGATATAGAGATGTAGTCTCCTTACCCGTTACTATGATCACAAGCACAGCGGTCAATCAAAGCCCAGGGTGTTTAACCTCCCTGGCGGTATCCCAGAGCGTGACTCGGGGTGGATTTTCAATGCTAAGATCGGTATCCCCGAGTCACGCTCGGGGTAGATGTGCAGAGTGTGCAGCGGCGCGGCTTACCTCGCAGCATCCACAGACAAGTTACTCACCTTGTCCCTGGATCCTGCGATGCATCCCCGCTGTGTGAGCGAGCGGGACCTCGCTCCATTCACAGTGTCCCTGTGTGCCGCCGATCTCCGTTCCCTGCGACGTTACGACGCACGGGGGCAGAGAACGTCGCTAAATTAAAAAAAGTAAACAAACACATTACATACAGTATACTGTAATCTTATAGATTACAGTACTGTATGTAAAAAATACACACCCCCTTGTCCCTAGTGGTCTGCCCAGTGCCCTACATGTACTTTTATATAATAAAAACTGTTCTTTCTGACTGCAAACTGTAGATTGTCCAAAAGTGTCCCTTTATGTCAAAAATGGTTTTAGAGCAGCTAGAAAACAGCGATAATAAATTATAATCACTTGCAGAATTGTGCGATAGCGATTTGTGGGGAAATTCGTCATAAAAAAATAAAAGTAATGACAGCGACAATTCTGCAACTGAGGAAATTTCTGTGATTTTGAGTTGATTACATTATTGAATAATTTTTATTAAAATTAAATTATTATTTGTTATAATTATTTATAATTATTTATTATATTATAATTTATAATTTTGTTTTAAAAAAAAATCATACCCGGGATGCCTACTACACTCTTGTTTGGTCAGATTTAAGTGAGTTATTCCTAAGAATTGCAGGCCTACAGTATAAAATGCCAAATTTCCTTGCAAAATAATTGTACCGCTTTTGGTACGTAATTCCAGACAGAATCATACTGCCAGGGAGGTTAAAGTCTCCAAAAAAGACTCGTGGCTGGAGCTGGTTCCATACACCGAGTCAGGTGCTTATTGAGATCATTCTCTGAATTCCTTATTGGCAGGGCCGATCCGCCCTATAGGCTCACTATGCAAGCCGCTTAGGGCCCTGCAAAGCTGTGAAGGGCCCCCCAATTACTAGAGGCCCCGCCTGGTGAGTAGTCATTTTTGGACACTCACCTCGCTTCTCAACTCGCTGGCTGCATGGGAGAAGAGGTAAGAAGTCAGCACCCCCCGTTTCTCACTTTAATGTATGATGTCATTTCCGACAGCAGAACACCCCCTCCCCCCTCTTCTCAACTTTAATCTTTAATGTGACATGTCACTGTCGGCAGTGCCCCCCCTCTCAACTTTAATGTGACATGTCATTTTCGGCAGCCCCCCCGCTGTGTCATTTTGCTTAGGGCCCCAGGGAGGACAGGATCGGCACTGCTTATTGGAATGAATAAAGGACTCTGGGGCACAAGGAACAATTAATTCTTCATGTACAGCAGCAGTGCAGTGATAGTAGTGCAGACACTATTGTACTGTGTGGAGAAGATTCAGGGCTGCATGATGATAATTTCCGTGTCAAAATATCTTTATTTTGCTTCAGCAATAGAAAGTATACAAACATTTTCAAATAAACATGTCTTATACAGAGAGAAACGCCTTCTCATAAAGGTAGCCTAGTTAGCATGGAAAGCATTATAACTCTATCAGATATATTCACTATTAGGAGTAAAATTAAAATTAACTCGAAAATTGAGAAAACAATTGACACATATCACTAGTAATTTGAGGTACTGTCGTTATAGTCAAGTGTCTCCATTCCTTGTGTCATAGTGCTCTCGTGGCACTAGGAGTTTCTTGCTAGTTGTAAAGCTCCTGAATTTCTTAACGGAATAGTTGCTACAGTTTCAAGACAAAAAGAAAAAATCAAAAGGGGAGGAAAGGGAGGGAAGGTAGGGATGGGGCGTCTGCAGGACTAGACCGGGGATCTTCCAACATTTTGCTGTCAATTAGTCAGGCCATCTGTACGATGGCTGGGCTACCATGGCATTATAACATCATTAACAAATGTGTTTTGCATTACATGTGTAATCCAGGGCTTCCATATACGTTCAAATCTGGTGATCGTGTCCGTTTCTATTGACGACATCTTGGCATATGTCATTGCTGTGTTCATTCTGCTAACAGTTTCGCTTATTAACAAATTTGGAGTTTTCCAAGCCTTCGCTATGGTTTGTTTCGCAGCCGTAAGAAGCTGTCTTATTAGGTTAAATTGAACGTGTCATATATTGTCTGGCTTTAAATTGAGTAGAGCCGTTTTGGGGTCCAAAGGAATTGTTTTGTTTGTGAGGGCGTTTATTAATTGAAAAATTTCCGACCAAAATGTCTGCGCCTTTGGGCACGACCACCAGGTATGAATATATGTTCCTTTGTTAGAGCATTCCCTAAAGCATAACTCAGAATAGTTTCGCGTGAATTTAGCCACTCTAGTTGGCACTAAGTACCACCTAGATAGTACTTTGAAATTTGTCTCTGCCGCTAACACATTGAAAGATGCTGTTTTGGTGTTGTTTCAAATTTGATCCCATTCCGCTGTACTCAGTTCTGTACCAATGACCTCTTCCCATTTGCGAACATAGGATAATTTCCCATTGTTCGATTGCGAGAGTAGTTGAGAGTATAGGATTGATATAATTTTTCTAGCATGAGGATTCTTATCGCAAATGTTTTCAAAGACAGATAATTGGTTCGGTAAGGCTGCCGAGTTAGCAGGTGGTTGGAAGAAGTTTTTAATCTGCAAGTATCTGAAGATTTCCTTTGATGGTATGCCATGTGTTTTGCTCAGAGACGGGAAGGGGGTCATAGTTGTTGAGTCAAAAAAATTATATTTTTGTGTACAGTCCTTTTTCACCCATTCTTTGAAGGAGCTAGGAGAGACCCAAGCTGGGTAGAATGCCGGGTTTTTATTAAAAGATAGTAGTGGAATCAGAGGGGATTGTAGGTGATGTTTAGATTTGACTTTGTCCCACAAGGATAACCAGTGCTTTGTGACGGGGTTGTTTATGTGCTTACGTAATTTTGGGGTGATCCACAATAGGTTAGATATTGAAATGGGGTCGCTTTCCACCGCTTCAATTGATACCCAAAGTGGTGCCTCTTGTTTAGCATGGTATTTTGTTAGTGTAGCCAATTGTGCTGCTTGGTAATAGCGTGCGAAGTTGGGATAAACGAGTCCCCCAACCGTCTTGGGGAGATGTAAAATTTGAGGTTTGATCCTTGGCCTGGAGGAACCCCAGTCGAAGGAGGAAACCCGTTTTTGGACTATTCTGAAATAGTGGGCCGGTATTGGTATAGGGAGCACTCTAAAGAGGTATAGGAGCTTAGGTAGTAATGTAATTTTCGTGGCATTGATTCTCCCGGCTAATTTCAGTGTCCCGACTGCCGACCATCACATCCCCTCCTCCCTGGGGATGTGATGGGACCCCACGCATTTTTTTTTTTCAATTTTGGTTCGTGGAAACTCGCTTTGATATACGAATGCTTTGGATTACAAGCATTCTTCTGGAACAAATAATGCTCGTAATTCAAGGTACCACTGTATTAGGCCAAAGGCGACCTCTAAGTTCAACTTCTAACAGATCATTGTCCCATAGGAACATTTCAGTTGCTTTCCTGTATTAGTTTGTGGTATAACAGAGTTTTGAAATGTTATCCAGGCTTCCCATATGTCAGAGTATTTGGATATTTTGTCCAGAGTAGTGTAGATCAGCTCCTCCATTGCTGCTACATGGTTGATACAAGAGGCCCATTCCTTTATTAACCACTTCCGGACCGCCGCATGTACATTTACGTCGGCAGAATGGCACGGACAGGCACATTGGCGTACCTGTACGTCCCTGCCTAGACGTGGGTCGGGGGTCCGATCGGGACCCCCCCTGGTACATGCGGCGGTTCCCGTGGCTTCAGGAGCGATCCGGGACGAGGGCGCGGGTATTCGTTTCTAGCCGCCCCGGAGCGGAAGAACGGGGAGAGCCGTATGTAAACACGGCTTCCCCGTGCTTCACTGTGGCGCTGCATCGATCGAGTGATCCCTTTTATAGGGAGACTCGATCGATGACGTCAGACTTACAGCCACACCCCCCTACAGTTGTAAACACACACTAGGTGAACCCTAACTTCTACAGCGCCCCCTGTGGTTAACTCCCAAACTGCAACTGTCATTTTCACAATAAACAATGCAATTTAAATGCATTTTTTGCTGTGAAAATGACAATGGTCCCAAAAATGTGTCAAAATTGTCCGAAGTGTCCGCCATAATGTCGCAGTCACGAAAAAAATCGCTGATCGCCACCATTAGTAGTAAAAATAAAATAAAAAATAAAACTATCCCCTATTTTGTAAATGCTATAAATTTTGCGCAAACCAATCGATAAACGCTTATTGCGATTTTTTTTACCAAAAATAGGTAGAAGAATACGTATCGGCCTAAACTGAGGGGGAAAAAAATGTTATATATGTTTTTGGAGGATATTTATTATAGCAAAAAGTAAAAAATATTGCATTTTTTTCAAAATTGTCGCTCTATTTTTGTTTATAGCGCAAAAAATAAAAACAGCAGAGGTGATCAAATACCACCAAAAGAAAGCTCTATTTGTGGGGAAAAAGGGACGCCAATTTTGTTTGGGAGCCACGTCACACGACCGCGCAATTGTCTGTTAAAGCGATGCAGTGCTGAATTGTAAAAACCCCTTGGGTCATTTAGCAGCATATTGGTCCGCACTTTTTGCGATTCGCCACTGCGTTGCTCTAACTGACAACTGCGCGGTTGTGCAACGTTGCACCCAAAACAAAATTGACCTAATTTTTTTTCTCACAAATAGAGCTTTCTTTTGGTGGTATTTGATCACCTCTGCATTTTTATTTTTTGTGCTATAAACAAAAAAAGAGCGACAATTTAGAAAAAAAAGCAGTATTTTTTACTTTTTACTATAATAAATATCCCCAAAAAATATATAAAAAAACAAATTTCTTTCCCGGTTTAGGCCTATATGTATTCTTCTACATATTTTTGTAAAAAAAATCGCAATAAGCGATTATTGATTGATTTGCGCAAAAGTTATAGCATCTAGAAAAAAAGGGATAATTTTATTATTTATTTATCATTAATTTTTATTGTGACTGCGACATTATGGCGGACACATCGGACACTTTTGACACTATTTTGGGACCATTGTCATTTATACAGTGATCAGTGCTATAAAAATGAACTGATTACTGTGTAAATTACACTGGCAGGGAAGGGGTTAAACACTAGGGGGTGATTCTAACTGTGTGGGGGCTGGGCTACAAATGACACGACAGTGATCACTGCTCCCGATGATAGGGAGCAGTAGATCACTGTCCGGTCACTAGGCAGAACAGGGAAATGTCTTGTTTACATAGGCATCTCCCCATTCTGCAGCTCCATGACATGATCGCGGGCACCCGGCGGACATCGAGTCCTCTGGTCCCACGGGCACGGTCATCGTTGCTTTGCGCAGCTGTGCCATTCTGTTGATGTATATCAGCGTTAGCCGGTCGGCAAGTGGTTAAAGAAATAAGGGAGGTACCGTGCTGATGAAAACTCTAGCGGGAGTGAAGAAATCACAATCTTCATGTCGTGCACCTTACGCCAATCAAGGGGCATGTCCCCCATATGTGGAGAATGGTGCCCTTCACTTTGTCGTATCTCCATCAGCAATCTTCTTCTTATTATTATTTTTTGACTATAAATTAAAATAATATTTAAGACTAGAAGTATTTAAATCTACATGCATAGCTTTCATCAAACAGCCAATGTAGCTTACAGAAGTTTGTAAAAATGGAATTTGTAAGCTGGTTATTTTGCATATAAAAGGTACTTTCCATATCCATTACAGAGTGAAAGCCCTATTATATTTTTGAGAAGAGTTAATGGCAGGTTTAGCCTGTGTTGCCATGGTGGTTTTGTCCTGTGTAGTGTTGTTTCATCAGTTCCTCAGTGTATTGTTTCCTGTGGTGATATAATAAGGCTAATTTGCTGTATTAGCAAATGACTTGTTTTATCAAGCTGATTTATGTGCAGTAGAAAAGCTTCAATAAACACTGTTGTTTCTTTTTCTGAAGTCTAACATTTCACCTCACTATGCTACCTCCTGCTATTTCCAGCCAATAATACAATGTCCTAAATTGCTATATCTTTGGGTGTTAGTGATTATTTTATAATAATATGATCTTTGCATTTATTTATTTTTCTTTTTTAAACACAGCTTACTCTCATCTTAAATAGATATCATTAAATTGGGAATATCTGTGTTAACTGTGGAATGTCACTGCCTTTGGTAACTATATAATTCCCTATTAATCAAATCACTGGGGCGGATTTACCAAAGGCCAGTAGACTGTAACTGCACTTCAAAAGTGCACCGTTTATTTGTCTTTAATAAATCCAGTCCAATGAGTTTTTTCCTGTCGCTATCATTGTCGGATACTCCTCAGAAAAATAAGGGGATTTAGTTGCGTTTTTGGTCTGCTACCCATTGCAGTAAACACTGTTTTTTAAGTTGATGTATAAAATACGTACAGGAAAGTTAACGTACCAAAACACTGTCAATGATTAGTAATTGGAATTGGCTGAAGATAAGGTAATGTTCATCTTGAATATCGAAACATGCGTAAAGGGAAAAAAAAAAAAAAGATTTGTGTGTGCACATAGATGATGTCTTATTCAAAAAGTTAAGTAAGCATGCACTTTTCAAAGTGAAAATTCACTTAGCTTGGACACTTTATAAAGTGAAAAGTCTTGTTTTTTTAGTAAACCAACTGCAATGAATACACTTTAGAGAGTTAGTATCTGAATACTGAGTCTTTACCAAGCTATGGCTAGTGGTACCCCACTAATTACAAACTTTGTCATTAGTGATGCAGAAAACAATTTGATCCACTTAATTGGTCTGACTGTATAAATTGATTTTTTTTGTCCGACTAAATTAGCAACTTTAAGATTCTTTGAATTCCAGATAGCCACCCTCCCACATTCGTCTCAATGACTGTGTTCATACTGTTGAGTTGTAGTGCCATGGTCCTAGTATCCGTTATGAACATTTTTTTTGCATGGTTTTTAAAGGGTAACTCCATCTTCATTGAAAAAAATATAGCAAAATAAAAAAATAAAAAATAAAGCACATGCAATTGCTACACAATTTATATAGTAATGTACTGTTATTAAAGTAATTTTCAGTCTGTAGCACTGTAATTTTCTGTAAATGCAATGCAATATGTCAACCTAGAGGCCTTCTGTACACACTTGGTATACAGAACTTCCCTAGAAATGTCAGTTCGCTGATTTTCCAAGAAGTCTGCACTAAGATACAAATTCGATTTTAGACATCCTCTGTATCAAAATTAATGTTTTTGCAAGATGCTCCCAAAGCGCTCATTACTTACCAATCAGGTGCAAGAAATGCCCTGACTATGTTCTACTTTTGCTAGACCAGGTCTCTCTCTGTCTTTTCTTTTTACAAAAACTGTTGGAACCAGTTTGTTTCATCATTAATCGATATGTCTGACTGGTCATTTAGCATTCCTTATCCTGTTAAGGAGCCTGGACTTGGGCTTGTTTCCATGGAAATGTGTAGGACAAAGCCCAATAGGAAGAGATAATGGGTTGTACCAGAGCACCCTGGTTCAGCTTAGGCCAGGCTTGATTGCTCACAGGATGTCCCAGAGTGGCACTATTTAAAGTTTTCTGCCCAATAGTCACAGGAACCCTGGTGGGTCTCATGCTAAAGAACCATGGCATGCTCATGAATTGCCCAAGATGGAAAGGGTTAAAGTACAGTACACATGGTTCTTACATTACATATAATCTTTTTTTTTTAACCACTTCTGGACCATCCGCCACAGTTTTACTGCGGCAGGTTGGCTCCCCTGGGTGAAACAACGATACTTTACGTTGCTTAGCATTTTGACCACTAGGGGGCGCGGGCGCACCCGCGGCTCGCTGCCGGAGCTGATGCAAGTGCCCTGCGGGAGCGATGACCGCCGGGCACTCGCGATCGCTCATGACAGAGAAAAAAACGGGATCTCTGTGTGTGTAAACACACATATCCTGGTTCTCTCAGGGGTAAGGAGACTGATCATGTGTTCATACTACGTATGAACACCGATCTCTCTCTCTCTCTCCTCCTAGTTAGTCCCCCCCCAGTTAGAACACACCTAAGGAACACGGTTAACCCCTTGATCGCCCCCTAGTATTAACCCCTTCCCTGACAATGACATTTATACAGTAATCAGTTTTTATAGCACTGATAGCTGTATTATTGTCACTGGTGCCAAAAATGTGTCAAAAGTGTTCGATCTGTCCACAGAAATATGGCAGTCCCGATAAAAATTGATGATCACCGCTTATTGAGATTTTTTTCTACCAAAAATATGTAAAATAATACATATCGCCTAAACTGAGGAAAACATATATTTTTTTTTAATGCGGTTATTTATTATAGCTAAAAGTAAAAGATATTGGGGGTTATTTACTAAAGGCAAATCCACTTTGCAATACAAGTGCAAACTACAAGTGAAAGTGCACTTGGAAGTGCATTCTCTGTAGATCCGAGGGGGACATGCAAGGAAAATAAAAAAAAAAACAGCATTTTAGCTTGCACATAATTGGATAATAAATAAATTACAGCAACTGCACTTCCAAAGTGGATTTGCTTTCGTAATTAACCCCCATAGTGTTTTTTTCAAAATTGTCACACTTCTTTTGTTTATAGTGCAAAAAATAAAAACCGCAGAGGTGATCAAATAGCACCAAAAGAAAGCTCTATTTGTGGGGAAAAAAATTGGTGTGATGCTGTTCCCAATTTTGTTTGAATACAGCATCACACAACCGTGCAATTGTCAGTGCCGAATCGCAAAAAATGGCCTGGTCATTGAGCAGCCAAATCTTCCAGGCCTGAAGTGGTTAAGAATACATTGTGAGGCACTTATTGGCAGGACTGTATATGTGTATACCTAGGTTTCTGACATACACATGGTGAGGGGCTACAAGGGTTAAGAGGATGATGCGGGGGTTTTCTCATAATCTTAATACATTTTGTTCTAGATCAGGGGTGCCCAACTAGTGCCCCACAGAGCCCTCTGATGTGGTCCACAGAGCCCTCTGATGTGGCCTGCGACCTCCTGCTCTGGGATGGAATACAATAGAATAGAATACTGTTATTAAAAGTAAGTTTATTACTAAAATCACAGTGTATATATGGGCATATCTATTCTGCAGTGGTTACTGGACTGCTTTCAAACTGATCCACAGGTGCCGAGAAGTGCACCTGTGACTTACCTGCACTGAACCATAGACTGTTATTACCTGCGAGTTTGGTGTACTTAGAGTAGAGTGGGCTCTATAGAGCCGAGTGGGCTGCCGTCCACCCGCTCTGCTCATTGTGGCCCGCGACCGTTACCAAGTCACTTAAGTGGCCCTTGCTCTTCAAAAGGTTGGGCACCCCTGTTCTAGATGCTCAAGATTTGGGTGGAATAAAGCCTCTATACCCAGGTCCACATATTACCTTGTGGCCAGCTCTCATTATTAGTCTCAGCTGTCCATAGGCCCATATATATGTAAGCTGAGTGATATATTTTCTTTCTCTCTTGGGTTGGCCAACTCAATATTGATTCAATATAAGCCTGGGATGCCATTAAAGTTCCTGTGCATTTAAAGACGTCCCAATACTTTTGACAACATAGTAATACAGGTTACATCACCTTGGTGTGCTTTTCAACAGCTTTATTTATTAACCTTGGTAACTGTAAATTCAAAAATGTGTTAAAAGCCACATTAACCATCCTGGTCATCTTTATTATTCAAAAAAAGTATGATTCACCAATCGGAGCCAAGTGATTGTTAGCTGTAGCCTAAATCATTTTTATTAATTGTGCTTAAAAAAATTGATATTTATAAGTCTTATGTGCTTGAAGTATTTGTTTTAGCAGAAAATAAAGGAACAGAGATGCTTAGAGAGGTCAACTGTGTCTGCACTTTAATTACAGCAGTTTGTAAGGCCATATGTTGAACTACTTGAAAGAATATTGATTTTCTGTTTCGATGCTTTAAAGGCTTGCTATATTTTTTAGATAAATATTGGCATACTTTTAAGAGTCAAGTGCCAAAACCTTGAGGCGGCACATTGATAGAACAAACAGCATTTTGTTCAGTGTAGTTAACAGAGAAAAGCACTACTCCTTGCCATCTCCGTGTCACGCTGGTAAGAGTAGCTGATCAGAAGGGAATACAGATATACAGGAACTGAAAACAAGTTTTGTCTTAATTATCTGGGAGACCTGTAAAGCCTGGGGCTTTAACGAAAAACCACAAGACAGTAAAACTGGCAAGTGTGGGTTTGTCTCTTCTCTACTAACTCTATTTTGGGAAACAATAGAATGAGCCAATAAGTAAATCATGTGACTACAGGGTTGAACAAGTGCCACTAGAAGAAAAAAAACAGCTTGAGACCTCTCACTATCAGGGAACAGATACATGAACTTCAAATATTTGTTTATTTTAATTTTTAACCTTCATCATAGATAGGATCCCATATGTTAATTTATTTTAGCTGTACCCCTATCTATCTATCTATCTATCTATCTATCTATCTATCTATCTATCTATCTATCTATCTATCTATCTATCTATCTATCTATCTATCTTGTCTCCATCCAGTAACTGCATCATTTCCAGTTCTCTTTATACTGGCCCCAGTTTTTGCTTAATGTCTCTACGACCTCCTCTTATTACTTTATTTTTTTAGAAAGATGCGACACATATTGTCCTGGATCTTTACAATGTGATGATGATGGAAAAATTTCATAAATCATATGTTCCTTACATATTTGATTAGGAATGTGACTGACATGCTGATAGGTATACTGTTTACATATTCAGATGATTCTGCTATTTGAATTTCTCATTTCATCATGACATCTCTGATCATACAGTCAAAATTAAACAAATATTTGACTCAATTCCATGTTTGTGTGTTCCTTATTTAATTTCATTTTATTAGTTCAGTGTGTAAATCCAGCAAAAAATATGTTTTTCGGTTTTCCAGAAAAAATATATTCTTTGAATTACAAAGCTGATATCATTAAAGTGCAGCCATAATAATTAAAAAAGAAAACCCAGAATAATCAGGTACATGACTTACAGTCAGTATGAAGTGTCTCTGTGCTGACGCCTTTTCTTTTAGTTTAAATCCTCCTCTATTTATGTCCCTCCCACCCCCGCCACCATAATCTTCCAGTGTGGAGGCAGTTAATACAACTAAGGGGCTGTTGTAGACTCTCATCCAGAGAGCCTGACTATTTTCACTCTTTCCACCAAGCTGTTCCATTCATTGAAACCTTACTACAGCTTCTATGATGGAAACATGATCTATGAATGGCAGGGGCAGACCTTCAATCATCCACCCATCCTCCATTCATAGATCTTGTTTCATTCATAGAAGCAGTAATATGATTTCTATGAATTGATGAGCAGGGTGGGAGGACCAACTACAAGGTATCAGTTACTTTTGTGTTGCTATTACAGACTAACATGAAGGTGATGCTTCATAGGAAAGATTGGGGAGAACAAGAAAAGTCAACAACATAGTATGATTATCAAGGGAGGGGAGAGGATGCCATTGACCCTACAGCATAAGGACAAGCTGACCTTTCTCTAGCACATCTGCTAGTGGTGATCATAATGTTGATGATAGTGGTGACAACTGTGATGAAGAATACCATTCTGGGGAAGAAGCAAAGCATTTGTACCCTTGGACACCTGGCAAGCTTGCTTGTTTCCAGACTGGTAAATATGCCAAGGGCGGATGCCAACTGTGTAGCTACATTCACACACACACTCTTACTACAAAAGCAAAATGGCAGACTTTTGAAAGATAAGCCAAAGCAATGCTAATTCTGAAAATGATATTGTCTTCATTCCGATCTGTATAATTGCTTTACAACCTCTACTAATGCTGGCAAAATTAGCATTACTGTGATTTTTTGACATCTGTCACTCTATAATTTGCAATCCCAACAAATTGATAAGTAAAGGCTTGAAAAACCTGCATCCAATGTCTGGAGCTTCCAGCTGCTTCCTTCTTTTTTTGCTAACAAATGCTTGTGAATTCCCATTATCTATACTAAATGCGTATCCTAGATGAGGATCTGCATTGCAGGCCATTGTTATTGACATTGGATTTACATCAAGGACTTGTTAAAAGTGTCACTCTGTTTATTTACTGTTCACTGTTACTATTTTCTCCTTACTCAAATTCAAATATGAAGTAACCGGTAGTGGGACGGCCCCCTTATTTTTAAAGAGAGCTTTGAGATTATGATTATCCCCCATCCACATATCCCCACAAGCCCTGGCCATGGTTATTCACTGGTTATTAGGATGTCGGTGGCTCCCTAACAGCTGGCCCAAGAGGGAAGCTGTCACATTTAGCAGTGGTTGTAATATAACTACTAAACAGCCCCCGCCCCCCAAAGTTTCCAAAGTTAGTTTTCTAATAAGAAGCTACTTTAACATGTTAAAAACTGTTAGTTATATTTTCATTTATTAAGAAAATAAAAACTGTATTTTGTTAATATGTATGTGCACTGTGCAGGGCTACGGAGTAATGGGTGTCTATTGGGTCCATAAACTTGAAATGCATGTGATTTGAGGCTGAGCTCTGATTGGCTTGTCGCAGATTGTCCTCTGGGTGCAGAGAACTGTGGGCCGAACCCTCCCACTTTTGATTTTAGCGAATCAATATTCATTGCGTCACTTCCACACATCCACCTGGAGCGGTGATCCCTTCCCGTTCCAGTTTCTCCTCCTGTGGAACGCAAAGCACCCTCTGGTGAGTGCAGACCTGGAGGGGGGAACACGACAAGTGATTTCACAATTTAAATTTTTCAGTTTGTTTTCACCCCTCCCCCCCAAATTGTTTTACCACCAACCGCCCCTGCTACTAAATGCATTTCTTTAGTCATACATACAATAGTGGGCGTGCACGTACATCCACGGGTGTACATGCTTGTACATGTGCATATTGATGCAGTTATACTTCTATGCCCTCAAATATGTGACAGCTGGTACAATGTTCCTGACGTCAAAGCTCTTCATAATTTTACTTAATGCTTATAACATTATTTGGACAACTTTTGTATATGTATTCAATTATAAAATAGGTGGGGCATATGCAAAGCTCACCTTTTTCCACGAAAGAAAAACATTTTGTCTGCTAAAAAGCAGTAGGGGATTATTATTCACAAATAGGCATGTGGGCATTTCAAAATGTTTGGTTGTCCTGAGTTGTGGCCTTATGCAATTCATTACATTGCTGTTAGAAGTTTCAACAAAGAAAATAAAAGTAAAAAATTCTTGTTGATCATCACCAGCCCCCACCATATCTCTAATAGCCCTACTGTTATGTTGCTGCTACATGAAATTTCATCAGTCAATTTGGAGGCAGAGTTTTAGATAGACAAAACACTGTGAAAAACTTCTAAAAATGAATTTGTGAAGTTCTCTCAGCTATATGATTAAAACTAATTTAAGGCTAGCGGCACTGCGCATATGCTAATTATTTCATTAGTAAGAATATGAATTGCCTTACAAATTTTAGAGCTATAGACCAAGATAAACTTTTTATATTTAAAAAAAGTAATCTCAAAGTAAATAAAAAAAAACCTTTATTTCATCTTAATTTTTACATTTTTTTCACCTGCTAATTGGTGCAATTACTGACGTTTTAAATTTGGTTAGAAGAGGGTCTTTTCTACTGCTTGTTTCTAAATGCTCTGCAATCAAATTTTCTGAATCAATTTCCTCTTACAACAGCCAATTCCCTATTGCAGAAGGTGGTCTTTTTATTCAGCTGCTGCTTTGCTGGTGTCTACAATTAAATTGCAGCACACTGGTATGAACTGTCATTACTGTAAATTGCAGCAACTGCTAGTAATTAAAGCGCTACATTAAAAGCACATCTTTAGTGACCTTTAGAGATTATTACAAGTAATGTAAATGTATTTACATATGTATAATAATGATGCACTCTTAAATCTTGGTATGTTTGCAAAATTGGTACCATTTAAAAGAAAAAAAAAGAAGCTAACTGTACAATGGAAAATACACTAAATCCTGAATTTATTTGAACATTTTTGTGTTCAATGTAGACACAAGGAAGAAAGAAAGAAAATATGCTATGATATCCATACATAAAAATGTATTATATTGCATATTATCCCTGGTTCACACTGACAGCGAGAATGAAATTGTGCAAACTGAACTCGCACTATTTCATTCCCGCATGTCAGTCACCGACTTCAGGGGCAATTTCAGAGACATCAACTGTATGTGGGTTGCTGCACAGATGTCAATGGAAATCGCACCCCAAAACAACGCTGTATCTTGGCCTAGGCCAACAGGGCCCAGGCCTAGGGCAGCACTTTGCAGGTTGGCAGCATGAAAAGAGTCTCCGCCGGCTTGCACTACACTTTTAGTGCAGCGCCAGTCTTATGAGGTGGACTGGGCTGCAAGACAAATCGGTCTGGTGCCCCCATAAAGCGGCCGCACTGCTGCCGGTATTATAGGGATGGGAATTTCTTATTTTTTTTTAACTACTAGCCGACCAGCCACCGTCATTATACGGCGGCAGGTCGGCTCTCCTGGGCGAGAGCCCGTAGCTATACGTCCGCTCTCCGAGCGGCCACTAGGGCTCGCCCCCGACTCCCGTGCGTGTGCCCGGCGGGCTCGATCGCCGCCGGGCACCCGCGATTGCTCGTTACAGAGCGGGGACTGGGAGCTGTGTGTGTAAACACACAGCTCTCGGTCCTGTCAGCAGGGGAAATGCTGATCTTCTGTTCATACAATGTATGAACAGAGGATCAGTGTTTCCCCTAGTGAGGCCACCCCCCCCCCACAGTAAGATAACACACAGGGACATACTTAACCCCTTCCCCGCCCCCTAGTGTTAACCCCTTCACTGCCAGTGGCATTTTTATAGTAATCCAATGCATTTTTATAGCACTGATCGCTATAAAAATGCCAATGGTCCCAAAAATGTGTCAAAAGTGTCCGAAGTGTCCGCCATAATGTCGCAGTACCGAAAAAAAATCACTGATCGCCGCCATTACTAGTAAAAAAAATATATTAATAAAAATGCCATAAAAATACCCCCTATTTTGTAAACGCTATAATTTTTGCGCAAACCAATCAATAAACGCTTATTGCGATTTTTTTTTACGAAAAATATGTAGAAGAATACGTATCGGCCTAAACTGAGGAAATTTTTTTTTTTTTTAGATATTTTTGGGGGATATTTATTATAGCAAAAAGTAAAAAATATTATTTTTTTTCAAAATTGTCGCTCTATTTTTGTTTATAGCGCAAAAAATAAAAACCGCAGAGGTGATCAAATACCACCAAAAGAAAGCTCTATTTGTGGGAAAAAAAGGACGCCAATTTTGTTTGGGAGCCACGTCGCACGACCGCGCAATTGTCAGTTAAAGCGGCGCAGTTCCGAATCGCAAAAAGTGCTCTGGTCTTTGGGCAGCAATATGGTCCGGGGGTTAAGTGGTTAAATGTCATTCTTTATTCGATTTTTTTTTCCCATCATATACAAAAACAGATTACATAAATATAAAACCTTCGTATTATCTTTTCCAATTGCTCATATAATATAATCCTTTTAGTGTCATACATTTATTCAAGTTCTTTTCCCCTCCCGTAGGGATGGGAATTTAAATTTTATTTAAATAGGGATGGGAATTTAAATTGTATTTCTGTTGATTGCTGATGAGAAAAATAAACAGATGGATTTATTTGTCCCTGCCCCCAATTCTTCCTTTTCTCACTGCCTGGACCACATACCTTCATCACTGTGCTACATGTTTTCTGCTGCACCACTGGCATGGTTATATCCTCTTAGTCCTCCATAAATTTAGCAGAAATTTGTGCTTAAAGTAGAACTGTAGGCAACACTTTTTTTTTCCATTTTGGATAGTATAAGGTAAGGTTATATTTTGTTTTTGCCATACGTTCATTTCCCTTCATTTCCTGCCCCATAGCCAAACAGGAAGTGAGAGGAAATCTCTGCATATTAAGGGAATCCCCCCCAAGGCCCTCAGTGTCCCCACTGGAAAATTTTAGGGCAGGTCTTAAACAGGAAGGGGTGTGACCTTGACTGGAAGGGGTGGATCATATTTAAATTAGGGGGTGCACGAGTTTAGTCAGGCCTAGGGAAGCACAAAATCTAAATACACCACTGCCCAAAATCCGGCAAAAGTAGTACAGAAACTACTTTTGGGAATCAGTGCAGCGCTGCACTAATTCGGACAGTGCCATTGCTGGCAATTTACATGCCAAATCGCATTAATGTGAACCAGGCCTTACCAGATGATGTGATAATGTGATGGTTTTCTTTTTTTTCCTCTTTTATTTTCAACTGTTGATCTGGCCAGTAGGTCTCTTATTTTTCAATTATTTTAACAGACCAATCTGTCCAGGAAAAGTAGCAGTTAGAGTGTTGAGACAAACCATTTCACAATGACAGATATGCTTACAATGATCAGCTTTTATCTCAAAATAAAACAAAGCTTTTGCAGTAACTGCTTAAAAAGTATTATATGGAGTTTGGCTTAAAGTGGTTTTAAACCCCGTTTTTTTTTTCCTACAGGTAAGCCTATAACAAGGTTTACCTGTAGGTAAAATTAATATATCCTAAATGTGCACCGTTTAGGAGAAATAATCACCATGCATGCAGCCGCTGACATCAGCGGCAAATGCGCATGCGCTCTGAAGGTCCGGCATACTGTGCCAGATCTTCAGAGCTTCTTGCTCGAATTGAGGGCACCCTCGTGCATACACGGGAGTGACATCATCGCGGCTCCGGCCACTCACAATCCTGGAATGAAGGACGGATGAAGATGCCAGCCCTCTCATCGGTGAGTGGGAGCTGCTGGAAGGGCTGTGTTCTAAGGTGAGTATTTCAAAATGTGGTAGTATTTGATGCATACAAGCACATTATGCCATTGTCTTACTTATATTTATAGATTTCTATCTCCAGCGGTTTACCGCTTTAAGGCTCCATTCACACTTGGACATCAAAGTCGCATGGCGAGTTGTTCCCAATGTTTTTCAATGTTAACCATTCATATATGTGTGATTTAAAGTTGCAGTGACTTTGCACTCATTTGCGACTCATGCACTACTTTGGTCGGACTTTCATGCAACTTGAAGGCCATAGACTTCAATGTTAACCCTCAAAAGTTGCATGAACATCGTACCTGAATGTTATACGATGCAACGGTTCTGCAACATTTATCCATTATCACTGGTCAAAGCCAAAGTCATATCCAAGTTGTACAAGTCCAAAGTTGGAGCAAATTTGGGGTCGTAGTAGTCAAGTCTGTCTGTCTAAATATTGCTAGTGATTCTAACAATAGTCCTCTTTTCAGATAGATAATACTGCTGTCCAAATGTGTATCTGTTGCTAGTCCATCCAGAGTGGAGACACCCTAATGCCGCGTACACACGACCGGAAATTCCGTCAAGAAAATCGGAACAACGTAATGTTGGCTCAAACTTGTGTTGCATACACACGGTCACACAAAATTTTGACCGTCAAGAACGCAGTACAACACTACAACGAGCCGAGAAAAAATTAAGTTCAATGATTCCGAGCATGCGTCTAATTGATTCTGAGCATGTGTGTTTTTTTGCGCTTCGGAATTGCATTCAGACGATCAGAATTTCCAACAACAACTTTTCTTATGAGAAAAATTGATAACCAGCTCTTACATTTTTGCTGTCGGAGATTCCAATAGAAAAAGTCAGATGGAGCCTACACACGCTCACATCGAACTTTTCTTGGCGGAATTTACAATTGTGTGTACATGGCATAAGACAGGCAGTGGGTTAATGGCTGAATCTCCAGAAGAAAATAAAGGAAAAAATGCCTAAGAAAGGAAAACGGATGGAGTCAACACATTTAGGGATTCACTCGATTAAATAATTACATTAAGGGGAGAAGGGTTAATACCACTTTAATAGAAAAAGGGGGGGGGGTTAAAGCTGCGCTAATGGTGTAAGAATGATAAACAAATATTGAGGAAAAATCAAGCTGCGACACAAAAGCATGTGATAATCATGTGACAAAATATAGAAATAATATAGTCGCGCTACAGGTATATACCTAAATTTATAAACCAAATAATTATAGTGCAAAAATGAATACTAGTGGTGAAAGAGTTCACCCTTCAATAGTGTACAATAAGCCAAAAGCAAGTGCACAAAAACAGTGATGTATAGTATCTCAAAACATCTACTGAAATGTCCATGTGTTATCAAACGTCCATATGGTAAGTAACAGTAGATAACCACAAATAAGGAAAATACAATCCGCAGTGTCCAAAGAAAAATAGTGATAATCCAATCCCACTGGGAAAATGGGATAGGGGTGAAGAGTGCAGGGAATTAGACAGCTGTCCACCACCACCACAATGGATTCTTCCTTGTGCGCACACACAGGTAAGGCCCCATACACACGATAGAATCCATCCGCTGAAAAATCCCAGCGAATGGGTTTCAGCGGATAGATCCTATGGTGTGTACACTCCAGCGGATCTGTTTCCGCGGATATTTATCCCCTGGGATGGATTTCCAGCGGATAAATTTTTGATGACATGCTATCAAATCTATCCGCTGGAATCCATCCCAACGGATGGATCCGCTGGTCTGTACAGACTCACCGGATCCATCCATCCGAAGGGATCCCCCGCATGCGTCGTAATGATTCGACGCATGCGTGGAATTCCTTATATGACAGCGTCGCGCACGTCGCCGCGTTATAATCGTGGCGACGGCGCGACACGTCATCGCCAGAGGATTTCGGCGCGGATTTCGATTCGATGGTGAGTACACTCCATCGCATGGAAATCCGCTCAAATCCTCGAGAGGTCCACCGTATCCGCGGATAAATCCTCTCGTGTGTATGGGGCCTAAGAGGGGGGACCCTTACCGGATATGTTGAAACTCAGGTAACAAGGTCATGAGAGCTTTACAGGTATACCTCTGCAGGGTTTAGGATCGCTGGACACCTCCTGAAATCCTCCTCTCCTTTCCCAGAGTGATCAATGGGGGTATGTAGGTGGCACTCCCTCCAGGTTTAGGCAAATCTGTGAGGGATATAGAGATTAAAACCGCAATAGTGCATTATCTCTTAAAAAATCATTTATTACAAAAAATGCTGAGAAAACGATACAGCAAAACAAAGATGATATTAAAAACAGCCGGCAAAGCTAAAAAACAATGTACGCCCGTGCTTCCAGGGTCACGTGGGGACGTGGTGATGTCATGACGTAGCACTGCCCTGACCAGTTTCGTCACAAATGATGTTTTCAAAGGGTACTTTGAAAACTTCATTTGTGACAAAACTGGTCAGGGCGGTGCTATCCACCACATCCCCACGTGACCCCGGAAGCACGGGCGTATGTTGTTTTTTAGCTTTGCCGGCTGTTTTTAATACCATCTTTGTTTTGCTGTATCGTTTTCTCAGCCTTTTTTTGTAATAAACTATTTTTTAAGAGATAATGCACTATTGTGGTTTTAATCTCTATATCGCTCACGGATTTGCCTAAACCTGGAGGGAGCGCCACCTACATACCCCCATTGATCACTCTGGGAACAGAGAGGAGGATTTCAGGAGGTGTCCAGCAATCCTAAACCCTGCAGAGGTATACCTGTAAAGCTCTCATGACCTTGTTACCTAAGGTCCAACATATACGGTAAGGGTCCACCCTCTTACCTGTGTGTGCGCACGAGGAAGGATCCATTGTGGTGGTGGTGGACAGCTGTCTAATTCCCTGCACTCTTCACCCCTATCCCATTTTCCCGGTGGGATTGGATTATCACTATTTTTCTTTGGACACTGCGGATTGTATTTTTCTTATTTGTGGTTATGTACAGTTACTTACCATATGGACGTTTGATAACACATGGACCTTTGCTATGTCAGTAGATGTTTTGAGATACTATACATCACTGTTTTTGTGCACTTGCTTTTGGTTTATTGTACACTATTGAAGGGTGACTCCCTTTACCACTAGTATTCATTTTTGCACAAACTTATTTGGTTTATACATTTAGGTATATACCTGTAGCGCGACTATATTATTTCAATACCATATTTATTTAATTTAAATCAGCCCAACAAAACTTGTTATTTTTTTAACTTGTTTTATTTAAATCAGTCAGTGATTTAGTCCACCAGCATCCACTATGAAATATTAGTTTATTTTGAACAGTACTCTTTAAATAAATCATGTCTGAAAATGAAAGTATAATTATTTGGCCTTTAACTTTTGAAATCAATTTAAGGCTAAAAATAATTCAGTGTTTTAGTCAGATAAGCATGAAATATTACCTTCAAATATTCAATGTTTTTTTCTGATCAGTAGGTGGACCTCTAGTCTCCTTTTCATATGTTTAGCCAGCTACAGAAGTCTTAGCTGCTTTATTGAATAACTATGCTGACTTCAGAGCTCACTAGTACAAACATACTGTATTTGCTGGCGTATAAGACTACCTTTTACACTTGCAGTATATACCGCTTAGCCAATCCCGGTGAGCAATGTATTCAAATGAATTCAGAGTCTGCTCGGATTGGAGTAACAACCTCTGCCAATCCAAGCAGGCTACATACAGTAGCCTGCTCAGATTGGCTTTGAGAGTCAGAGAGGCGTGGGCCGATGATGTTACAGTCTCTGCCAATCAAAGCAGGCTTTGTATTCATTAATAGAATACATTGCTCACCGTGATTGGCTCCAGCCAGAAGGAAGAAGAATATGGCTCCACAAGGAAGAAATATGAAGGGTCGGAACCCGCATGAAGGAGGGTCGTCTTATACGGTGAGTACAGGCAAAAAATCGTAAAAAGCTGTAAAATTACGCCTTATACACCGGCAAATACAGTACTGAGCTGAATGTAGATAAAGATTTTATATACAGTATATAGTAAAAAATATTTTAAAAAAAATTGAATTACTTATGATCTGAAAAAAAATCCAAAATTGACCCAAATCTATTATAGTTTCCCCTTTGAGGAAATGAGATCTGGGTGCTTATTTTACTGTGGATCTTTAATTAGACTGATAAAGCAGGGAAAGTTTAGTTTTAAAGGCCCATTAAATGTCATATTAAAGAGCAAGGAACGGCTTATACATAGCAGTTGTTTAAAAATGATTCAGGAGCTTGTCAGACCTGAAATATCTGAGAATTTTTATTGTCAACATTTTATTGCTGCCCAGTCATCCTATCGTAAAGACAATGTGGTCAGTTTCCTCTAAAAGGCTAACACAACAAAACTGGTTACTGTTTGCAACACAAGATGTAAACGATTGCTTACATCATGATGACCCCAGCTGTATTGGCTTTTATAATGCTTAATCACTGCGTATCATGAACCATTACCATTTTCTTAAACAAAATTCAGATTTTACATTTTTAACCCTTTGTTGTATCTCAGTGAATTCCAGTTCTGCTCATCTCCTTCAGCATAAAATTCGCCAATTGCCGAGGTTTCCTGATGGTGACTATAGTTGAACATGCCTGTGCAATGTGTCCCAACACAGCTGCTTGTAGCCTTTATCAGAAGAGCTGATAAAAGTTATAAGCAAACTGGGAAACATGGAAAGAAGTTAACTTATAACTCTATAATTAGAGCGCTCGACACTAGGACCTTCATGGCAGCATCATCAGGTAGTATTTTAATAAAAGCTGCAGATTTTAAAAATATTGATAAATACTTTTGAAATGCCATTCACATGCTAAAGCGATATAGATTAAAGCTATGTTTTACGTAAATAGGTTTACATTCAGTATATTTGAAATAAATTAGCATCTACTGTATATATAGGTTTAGCGGATATATGGCTTTTGTACACATAAACAGAGCTGGACTGAGATCAGAAAGCAGCAATGGAACGTAAAGCACAACGATCCACTTTAGAATATTAAATTTGATTTTGTCAAGTCGTTTGAAGCAAATTAGGACTAGTTGCCTGGCACTACTACCAATCCAGTAACGTGGAAAGTATGTAGACTGTGGGGTTTACTGATGTATCACTGCTGTGCAGATTAAATAGGTTTCCTGCAACTACCAAATTGCCGCTAAAGGCTTCGTTTTTTTTTCTACTATTAATAATACTATTATTATTATAATTATTATTATTGTTATTATGGGTTTATATAGTGCTAGCAGTTTGCACAACACTGTACAATAAAGGGAGACTGCACAGTTACAATGCAATATAGGGGGCCCTGGTTAATTACAATTTGATAGGGTGGGGCAAGTGGTACAAACGGTAATAACTGTGAGGTATGAGCTTGTAAGTGGGGCTTTAAACACCTAATTGGGGACCATAAGCAGCACTCACTAATGCCTGCATGTATAGGCAGGGGCCGAGTTAGTATTTTTGCCCACACAAATGTGGGTGCATTTTGCTGTCTGTAAGTAGGGCAGTGGATAGTGTCAGCATTTTCTTTTTGGTAATTTTTTTTTTTTTTTACTTGTATTTTTTTACACATTTTTTAGCAGTCCTGTTTGGGGTTTTTAGTGAAATATCAAAACAGACACCCAATGTCTCACTTTTGTGACAGAGAAACGAGATTGAGGACACAGTCCTCCATCTCTGTAGCCTCAGCTGCATCGAATGTATGAACAGGAAGAGATCTGTACTGTCCCCTGTTCATTCACAAACCGAGGTATAGTAAATACAGCTTATGAAGCTTAGTTATGAATGAACACAGTGAGTGATCAGTACCGATCATTCATTGTGTTCATTTAGAAAAGGAAGGGGTCAGGAAATTACATATTTATCAGCTCCTTCTCTGCCCTCCTTCCTGAAACAACCCCCACTGCAGCGGGCAGGAGAGAAGGGTGGAAGCCAGCAGTGCTGCGAGGGGAAGGGACCATGGAGCACACAGGGGGCCTGGGAAGAAGAAGGAAGGGGAACCTGGACAAGAGGGGAAGTAGGGATGGCATATACTGGAACAGGCTTTCGGCGGAAAATACAGGGATCGGTTCCAGTAAATGTTGCCACTGCTCCTGTCCTGGTGTCTCACCAGTACTGCCCCCCATCCTGGCACCCTAAGGCAGCTGCCTAAGCAGGCTTATGATGGTGCTGGCCCTGTATTTTCAGTGGCAACCGTCACTTGAAATAAGTGTTATGGCAGTGTTCCAACTTAGAAGTGAGCCCACTCTACTCCACATGTTCAGGTAACCGTCCAGACCCCTGTACAGTCATAGTACAACAATCACTAATGCCTGCATTACAGGCTCAGGCTGCAGTCACCTGAAATCAGCGTTAAGGCAGCACTGTAACCTAGAAGAGAGTGGGTTCCTCTTGCACAGCTAACTCTTTGTGTGTGTTTCACTTCCATTTATTTGTCACAATGGATGCAGAAATTTTGAGTGGGTACTGCAGAGCCTGGTAGAGACCAACTCCACCAACATAGCCTTATGTGTCACCTCACTACCAGTGATACTGCGAGACTTATCCCTTACACAAGAAATCATCTCTTCAAATGTTATCAAGCTTCTTTATTCCAGAGGCCTCTCCCGTGACATCTCAGGCTAGGTAAGTGGGATACATACCCCACGCCACAACATCAGTCCATGCATGTAGGCCGCTAGGGAGGGGGCTAAGCTTACAACCCCTCTTGTCACCCATGCCGTGTCCCTACAATTCCAGCTGGCTGACAGCTTAAAGGGGTTGTAAAGGTAAAAAAAAATTCCCTAAATAGCTTCCTTTACCTTAGTGCAGCCCTCCTTCACGTACCTCATTCTTCCATTTTTCTTTTAAATGTCCTTATTTCTTCTGAGAAATCATCACTTCCTGTTCTTCTGTCTGTAACTACACACAGTAATGCGAGGCTTTCTCCCTGTTGTGGAGAAAGCCTCTTGAGGGGGGAGGGGGCGAGCAGGAGTGTCAGGACACCCACTAACACACAGCTCATTTCTCTATCTGCAAAGTAGAGAGTGTCCTGACTTGCCTGCTCGCCCCCTCCCCCCTCAAGAGGCTTTCTCCACACCAGGGAGAAAGCCTCGCATTACTGTGTGGAGTTACAGACAGAAGAACAGGAAGTGAGGATTTCTCAGAAGAAATAAGGACATTTAAAAGCAAAATCGAAGGATGAGGTAAGTGAAGGAGGACTGCACTAAGGTAAAGGAAGCTATTTAGGGATTTTTTTTTTACCTTTACAACCCCTTTAAGCACCTAACATTACTCCAGTTGCCCCTAGAAATGACCACATAGTCTCTTCTACTACCAATGCAGGTCAGACCTTTGTAATGTGTTCCCATTGACTCCTTTTCATACCTATTCCAAGTTCTGTTCTTTTATATACCATACACCCTTTTAGTGACTTAGTTCATTTAACAAATGAAAATTCCTGTACAAAGTCCTCTAATTGCCCTTTTAATGTTTCCCTGGTGCTATCTTTTGCTTCATGAGGTAGTCACAAGAGGTGGTAAAACAGCAAAATGGTGACTACATCCACAGCAGCACTCTATCTCTTCCCATGCGAAATCACCAACAAGAGCCCTCAACCTAGAGCCCTTTTATATCCTTTGTCCAGCAGAGGGAGGTACTCTTCAGAAAAGACCAGGAAAACCTGTCTAGCAGAGTTAACCCTTGCCTACCAAACAGCACCACATCTGCTGGACAACATTAACTAAACAGTGCAGTTCACACAGTAGAACATACATTTAACACAAAAAATGTTAAGCATAACCAACACAACAATAATTCTTTAAGCAAGTGCTTACAAGTTGATGGAAGAAGTTCAGTTTTTAGGTGGCGGCAGAATAGGCTTTCCTGAAGAGGTGGATTTTCAGGAATCGCCTACAGGTGGAAGTCAATAGTTCCAGAGAATAGGAGAGGCTCTGGAGAAGTCATGGAGAAGAGCATGGGAGGAGGAGACAAGAGAACAGGAGGAGCATTGAGACAAGATTGGTGATGTAGCTTGGGGCAGAGTTGTAAATGGCTTTGTATATTGTTTTTAGTATTTTTAATTGTATTAATTGGGCAATTGGAAGCTAGTACAAGAATGGGCAGAGAGGGGTGGCGGACACTGAGCGGTTGGCAAGATGGATGAGTCTGACGGCATCATTCTTGATAGACTGAAGAGATAGGACTTTGAGAAGGGAGTTGCAATAGTCAAGGCAAGAGAGAACAAGGGAGTGAATTAGTAGCTTGGTGGTATATTGAATAAAGGAGCGTATTTTAGAGATGTTACTGAGTTGAAGTTTAAGGCCCCTTTCAGACGGACGGCTGTTTTGCCGCAGTTAAAAGCACTACAAATGTTTTGTGAAATTCAAGGCTCCAGGCACTGCGATTAGCTGCATTTGCACATTGTGATTACATGCGTTTACGTGCATTTAACTGCAGCCGCGTTTAGCTGCGGTATTCATTTCCATAGCAACCCTTTTTATTTTTTTTTGTTTTTGTTTGGGTCCCTTGAATTCTAAAACGCTGCTATCCGCAGTTGACAAAAAGGACTGCGATTACCTGCGGTTATGTGCATATAGCTGCGCTATATCGCACCTGGACGCATTCAATTCTATTTTTTCTATTCGCACCAAACCGCATGTAACGTAATCGCACGCAAACGCTGTGTGTGAATGGGGCCATAGGAAAACATTGTGTGCTTTTAGCTGCGGTAGAAAAATAGAAAATCCACAGCTAAAAGCACCATTCTATCCGTCTGTCTGAAAGGGGCCTAAAAGATTTGTTTGATAATTGGATTTTGGGATGAAAGTATAGGTAAGAGTCTAGGATTACACCTAGTACCCTGGCATGAGGGAGGGATTGATAGTTGTATTATTGATCTTGATGGAAAAGCCAAAAAGGAGGGCACAAGTGAAAAGGGCTAAGCGGGGGTAAGGAAAATATTATGATCTCAGCTTTAGAAAGATTTTGTTTGAGGCAGTGGTGTGACATCCATGCTGATATTTATAATTACATACATTTTTACGATAACAAATTGTTATAAAACGATAAAAGGGTTATAAAAAACAAAATTAAAACATCAGAAATTTTACAAATTAAAATATATTTTTCTTAATTTTTTTTTAATTGTGAAGTACATTTTTACTTTTTTTTTTTGTTTTTAATTTTACAGTGTACAGTAATACAGATTTGTAATACATGTTTTACTGTAATTTTGTTTTTACTGTGATATTTGAAAAGCTGTCATTTAGCTGCTTTTATCTCCTAGAACTTATTCTTACTTCCATTGTGTAAAATTAATAAAACAAAATACCATCATTACTAAAAAGTATAATCCTGCCACTACTTCATCCGCCTCTCCAGACTGTGACCTTATTGGCTACATTAACACAGGACAATTCCCTCTAATTGTCAAAAGAGAATCCTTTGAAAAGTTCACTAATATACACTGATGGGTTCTTGTCTATTTATCAACTTTGCTTCATAGTCATTGTTAGTGTATTGAGAGCCAAAGAAAAGAAGATTAATTACCATTCACTGAGTCAGAATAGGCTATGTATTAATTTGAATCTGTGATTCCACGAACTGTACTAGTCTAATTTTGTGAATAGAGTCAAATGTTTCACAAGTCATTATCTTCTATTATATGAGGTTAATATGTGTCATTATCATTAACTTTTATTACTTAAGTTCACACAAGGTCACCTATTGACTTGAATCGCACAAACAACTGAAATATGCTTGAAGCTCAGGGACACCCTTGTACAGGCATTACAGGTTCTGTATAGGATTAATGATAATTGATAACGTTGCATTAAAGCTATTCTGAAATCTTTTTTTTAAAGAAGAACTTCAGAAAGTCTACATTGATAGCGTATTATGAGGCGATGATATTGATAATTTATACCATAGATAAAATTTGATCCTGCTAGTTTTGCATATCCACAGCAGGCTTTTGGCAACCACCAGCAACTACTACTGAGTGATGCAATTGCTTAGTCTGTAGTGGTCAGGTAGGTCAGTGTTGGAATCGGGTAGGTTAGTGTACTGGTCAATGTAGGAATCCGGTAGGTGAGTACTATTGTAGGAAGGGACTGAGAGAGTGCTAAAAGCTTACATGTTAGGGGGTGCAAATTACTTGCCTTGCCCCAGGCGCTGACAACCCACACTACGCCACTGCTTATTTCTATATAGTTTTTATAGGAAGGTGTAATTAAAAGGACATTGCCTGATGTTTGAAAGAGTAATGGCATACACTATGTATCTCAATGACTCTGTAGACCAGAACGGTAACCCCAAGTGTGCAATAGGAACAGATCTAACCCCAGAAGTGCTGATGGAGATAATCTGACATCGGTATTCACACTTTCTACCCCCCGCCATTTTTGTAGCTTAGCCCCAAAGTGGATGTAAACCCACTCTCATCCTTTCTAAACTACTGCCATAGTGCTGATCTATAAGGATATACATGACTCCTGCATGTATCCCTACCTATCAAATGTCACCTCTCTGTCTGTTATAAGAACTGAAAAACTGCAGATTCTGTGGGTGGGTCTGTTGTCTGGAGCTCGCGGGTGGAGTCGTGATGTCAGTAGACACACTCCCCTTGTCAACATGCATTTTCTCCTGTGTATTTCTTACATTAGATTCTGCTATGATCACCAACACCCAGTCAGGACTGTCTTAATGAGAGGGCACACCTGGGCACTGCCCAGGGGCCCCAGCTGCATGGGGGACCCCTGCACTTTCCCCAAAGCAGCTGGTCCTTGAGCCCAAGCTGCCCTGAAATTGGGGGCCCCATGATGGCACTGAGAGTGATAGATACACAGGGTAGGCAGTCTTCCTCCTACCTACTTGATGTCTGTTTACCTGCACTGTCATCGTTGTAGGGGCCCCAGAGCATTTCTTTGCCCAGGGGCCCATGATGCTATTAAGATGGCCCTGCATCCAGTCAAAATCCTGTCTCAGGCTAGTGCATGAGATATGTAAATAACCTGTCATTCACAGCAAGGGGGAAGAATGGACAAAAGTTTTCTCCTGTTTGTCCGTTTATCTCACTGAAAAAAGAAAAGAGGATTGCTCAGAGCTGGATTAACTCTTTGTGGCAAAACTGGGCACAGATGATAGGAAATCTTATACTCTACATTGTGACAGCAAAAAATAAATAAATACATTTCGTGGTTTACATCCATCCACGTAAACTGAGATCTTGATTGGTTTTGGATATATTGTGGTCTTCCAATGTAGAATGGTAGGTAGTTTAATTTTACTGCTCCACACATGGATAGCTATAATGTGGTAGCTAAATATGGCATTGAACAAACACATAGGGCCAGATTCTCAAAGATTTACGCCGGCGTATCAGCAGATACGCCAACGTAACTCCGAATCTAAGCCCGTCGTATGTCTAAATGTATTCTCAAACTGAGATACACTTAAACATGCCTAAGATACGACGGCCTGTGCCGTCGTATCTTAGGGTGCAATATTTACGCTGGCCGCTAGGTGGCGCTTCCATTGCGGTCGGCGTAGAATATGCAAATGAGTCGTTACGCCGATTCACGAACGTACGCTTGCCCGTCGCAGTAAATTTACGCCGTTTCCGTAAGAGATACGTGGCGTAAAGATAAACATGCCCCCTAGGTGGCGTATCCAATGTTAAGTATGGCCGTCGTTCCCGCGTCGAAATTTGAAAATTTTACGTCGTTTGCGTAACTCGTCTGTGAATGGGGCTGGACGCCATTTACGCTAACGTCAAAACCAATGATGTCCTTGCGACGTCATTTAGCGCTATGCACGTCGGGAAATTTTAGGGACGGCGCATGCGCAGTACGATTGGCGCGGGAACGCGCCAAATTTAAATGATCCACGCCCCCTACCTGGATCATTTGAATTAGGCGGGCTTGCGCCAGAGGATTTACGCTACTACGCCGCAACTTTACAGGCAAGTGCTTTGTGAATCAAGCACTTGCACGTAAAACTTGCGGCCGCGTAGCGTAAACGAGATACGTTACGCCCGAACAGTTTTACTCCAATCTACGAGAATCTGGCCCATATCCTTTAAAGTAAACTGCAATTAATGTAATTTCTGCTAATTATCACTTGTAAGTCAACCTTATACCTGTTTGTTCCTTCATAATGTATTTTTATGTTGTGAGCATCACACAAATATATGTCTTGAATCATTGTTTGTTACATTGGTGTTCTAATGCAGTAAGATTGCAATGTATCTAGCAACATTTATTTGAAAATCATAGGTCCTTTTTGTGTAGTTTTGTCTATGTTTATTATGTCATTTTATGGCATGCCTTGTAAATAATTTTTTCCATTACCAGTCACTTACTTTACAAGTTGTACGGTTATGCTGCAGCTATTTTTGCTTTTAAGTGTTTGCTGCAATTTTTTTTCTTTTATAATTCCTTTATTGATCAGTAAATTGCATTGTACAGGCAAAAACAGAAACATAGTGAACTGAGATACAAAATAGCCTTGAATGGTAAAAGTAGAGGGAAATATGATTTCAGAATGGTTTAATGAAATATATGTTTCATTTTAAACTTATCTTTATATAAAAAGTAATCATTTGGGTCTTTTTTGCTGTTATTCCTTTCTTACAGTCTTATTTCCATCTTACATACTATTGTTATATGTCCAATCCACTTGAATCTTATGCTCTTATGCTTGTTGTTCTAGCATAACTTCACACTCTCAATGAGGGATGGGCAGAACCCCCCCCCCCCCCCCCCGCCCCGATTCGGTATCCCCCAGAACATCTCGAACAGGGAAAAAGTTCTAGCAAACATGGTTCATGTTTTTTCACCTTAATTCATCCTATGCATTAAGGTGAAAAAACATATGACATTTACGCCCCCTCTCCCCCCGTTTCACTTACCTGAGCTCGTTTACCTGCTGCGCTCGCCCCCAACGTCCTCTTCTCCGCTCAGTCTGGTCATTGATTCGCTAGAGTGGATGTATTGATAGCAGTTCAGCCATTGGTTTGCGCTGCTGTCAATTACATCCAATGACACGACGCGCTGGGGGGAGGGGCCAAGTGATACAGTGAGCGGCTATATCCGTCGGCTGTATCACGGGAGCGCACCCACAAGAAATAACCCCCTTGAGAGAGAGTTCCCATGAAGGGAGTTAGTTCTTGCAGGGAGGAGCCGAGACAGCCACCGAGGGACCCCAGAAGACCAGGTTTGGGGCCACTCTGTGCAAAACAAGCTGCACAGTGGAGGTAAGTATGTTTTTTATAAAAGAAAAAATGTATCCTTTACATCTCCTTTAATGTCTATGGGACACAAACATGAAAATGTCTTAATTTTAAAGGCTTATATGCAAGTTCTTTACATAAAAATTGTATGGGGACCTGGGAACTGCCCTGGGGGACATGTATCAGTGCAATTTTTTTTAAAACAATTGTTTTTAAAGGAGCAGTGATTTTAATTAGGGATGTACCAATACTGATACTAGTATCGGCATCGGTACCGATACCAAGCATTTCCCCGAATACTTGTACTCGGGGGAAATGCTCCGATGCCTCAGCCGATACCTGGGCAGGCAGTGGAGTTGCAAGTCTTCTCCCCCCGTGCTGTCTTTCCCCCGTGCTGTGCTGTCTTTCCCCCGTTCCATGCTGTGCTCTTTCCCCCGTGTTCCGTGCTGTGCTCTTTCCCCCGTGTTCCGTGCTGTACTCTTTCCCCCATGTTCTGTGCTATGCTCTTTCCCCCGTGTTCCGTGCTGTGCTCTTTCCCCCGTGTTCCGTGCTGTGCTCTTTCCCCGTGTTCCGTGCTGTGCTCTTTTCCCCTGTGTTCCGTGCTGTCCTCTCTTTCCCCCCGTGTTCAGTGCTGTCCTCTCTCCCCCCGTGTTCAGTGTTGTCCTCTCTCCCCCCCATGTTCAGTGCTGTCCCCTCTCCCCCCTCAATCTGTCAGGATGGAAAGCGGAGGTAGGAGCCGCTAAACCCGACTCCTACCTTTTCAGAATGAACAGAGTCAGTGATCACTGACTCTGTCCATTCATATAACTGAGCATCGTAACCTGTGTTTACGATGCTTCAGTTTATGAATGGAGAGGAGCTTCCCTCCATTCAATTCAGCAGAAGCTGCAGAGAAAGGGACTGTGGAATCTGTGTCCTTAGTCCCTTTCTCTGTCTTAAAGGGGAGATGTCAGAGGTCTGTTAAGACCCCTGATATCTCTCCAAAGACCCCAATTTTTTTTTTTAATAAATAAAAATAAAATGTAAATAATAAAAAAAAACACACTGACAATCCACCCACCCTCAAAAAAACAAAAAAAAAAACACTGTAAAAAAAAAAAAAAATGTAAAAAAAAAAATACCGTCACATGACATTAAAAAAAAGTATCGGTAATCGGTATCAGCGAGTACTTGAAAAAAAGTATCGGTACTTGTACTCGGTCTCAAAAAAGTGGTATCGGGACAACCCTAATTTTAATGATGCCTAAAGTGAAACAATAAAAAATAAAAAACATACTTTAAATATAGTGCCTGCGGGGTCCCCTTAGTCTGCCTTTAAAGTGGCACATCTGTATAGAGCCTGCTGCATCAATACTGACATAAATATAATTTAAACTTGCTCGCGGCTGTAATGTATTGCCGGCTCCTGGCAATACAAAAATTAAAAAACTGGCGTAGGGCCCCTCAGTCCATCTAAGGCCCTTATTCAAACATGCAGCCTGGAAGGTCAGGTAATGGGGGAGGGATAAGCGAGAGGCCCCCCTCCTGAACCATACCAGGACACATGCCCTCAAAATGGGGGGTGGTTGCTTTTGGGTAAGGTGCTCAGCGCCCTCGCACACAAAAGCACCTTGTCCCCATGTTGATAGGGACAAGGGCCTCTTCCTGACAACCCTGGCCTGTGGTTGTCAGGGTCTGCAGGTGGGGGGCTTATTGGAATCTGGACTAGTATTGGGGGGTCCCCTTGTTAAAGGGGGCATCTAGATTCCGCTAAAGCCCTCCGTCCGCAGACCCCAACAACCACAGCCCAGGGTTGTCGGGAAGTGGCCCTTGTCCCTATCAAAATGGAGACAAGGTGCTTTGGGAGTCACCCCAAAGCACCCTTTCCATGTTGAGGGCAAGCGGCCTGGTATGGTTCAGGAGGGAGGGCGCTTGCTTGTCCCCCCCTTTCCAGGCCTACCAGGCTGCATGCTTTGATAAGGATCTGGTATGGATTTTAGGGGGACCCCACGCTGTTTTTTTACTTCATTCTGTCATAAGGTTCCCCTTGACCACTTCAATACAGAGCACTTTTACCCCCTTCCTGCCCAGACCATTTTTCAGCTTTCAGTGCTCATTGGCGTCTATGGGAAATCTTGGTCAGCTTAACATGGGATAGAAAAAGGTCCTGGACTGCCGCACTCCTTAAAACTATGTCTTTATTATACAAATAAAATCCAAAAAACAACCAAAGCGATGCAGTCAAAATAAAGTGAACAAAGGGAAAAAGATGGCTGACATGTTTCACATGTTTAGAGCGGTATAATTTCTCACTTCAGCTTGACATGGCACTGCCCCCGAACCATAAGTGACAGGGACACCAAACTTGGGGAGTGCAAAGAGGGGACTACAACATATCCAATTTTAGGGTCGACCAGCTCTCCTGGGTAATCAGTTGTGCATGTTAATGACTATTGCAATGCAGTACATGCATTAAGAAGTAAAAAAAAAGGTATTGCTTCACTTTAAGTACATTTTTGCTTTACATACAATATCTGGTCCCATTGTGTACTTAAAAGTGGGGTATGCCTGTACACTACACTGACTGCACTAAACTGACTGAACACACTATCCACTAACTACCTGCCTAATCTGCATTATCACACACTATACACAGCTGGCTGCCATGATTGGGCAAATGCACTCAGCCTTTGTCC
The DNA here is from genome assembly GCF_905171775.1 of Rana temporaria. Taxonomy (NCBI): domain Eukaryota; kingdom Metazoa; phylum Chordata; class Amphibia; order Anura; family Ranidae; genus Rana; species Rana temporaria. Next base: position 117,765,696 of record NC_053489.1, read on the forward strand.
AATCATGGCTCTCACATTACATTGTGCTGTGATGTGCCAAAGCATACAGGTCAAGTGCATGCTTTGGCGATTCATCAGCAATCAATGCATTGCGAGAGCTAGGCGAACTTCCCACAGAGCGCCCCATTTGTTTGTGTTCCTGGTTTCCATGCATAGACAAATGTCATACATCGCAGGAGTCTTCAGTGGGGTAGGAGGCGCTTTCTCAGCTAAGCACAGTGCACACCCCCTCCTGCTTGCATGCCTGAACTTAGGGCAGGTGGTTTCCAGGAGGTAAATGCTACATGAACCATCTGCCCTTACTCTAGATGGCCACCGCCAGGCATGCTGGATGGATGGGTGAGTTTTCTTTGTATAGTTCCACTTTATGTAACCAACTTTTGTTAAAACCCAATAAAATGATATATAAAAAATATCAGAATTTATCCGAAGATAGTACTGATCCAAGCGCTCTATGGATATAGTGTGATATTTGAGATATGTGAAGTGGTAGTTTTTGGCAGAATAGCAGCTATTATAAAAGAAATGCTAGAAATGAGGAAAGGTGTCACACTATCACACTATGTTCCTTTCCTATGCTTATTTTCCATGATCATACTCTGCCCTTGATTACCCATCCACTCCACCGAGAGGCGCTGGTAATAGGAGGAAAGATATTTAGAGTCTTCCAGGATACATCCTAGGCATACCATTTAAAGGAGCCCAGCAGGATCACAGGAGTTCTCAAGGCTGATTACACAATAGGCAACTGGTGAGTAGAACTCCTAAGGGAGACCTGTATGTGAAGATCTTTGTGTGGACACTTCAGGAGTATAACAACGCACAGGAATTACAATGATTTTAGAGACTTTTTTATGCTAATGAGTTTTTTTGGTAAATGGACTTTGTATCATCGTTTCTTTTGCAATTTCAACCATTATCATTTCAGTGAGGTTTTGTGCTCTTCTTTTTCACTTGCAGAGGGGTAATTTTAGATTTTTTTCTTTTACCTGAGCGCTGTTAGTGTTTCCATATAGAGACACCTTTCCTCATTTCCAATAAAATGATAACTAAATGTATTTTTATATTTATGTTTAACCTGTTGCCAACCGCCCCATGTACATATACTGCTGGGCAGTGGCTCCTACAGGCAGAATGACATACCTGTATGTCATTCTGCTTTTCTGGGTATGGGGCATGCGTGCCACTGGCAACCCGTTCCCACTGTGATTGGACACAGTGGGAGCCAATCAACGGGTCCGCTGGAACCCGGCGATTATTCGTTACACAGGTAGAATGGCGATGTAAATAAGGAAAGGCAATGATCAGTTAAACCACCCCCCACAGAGTTAGGACGCACTCCCAGAAAACAAATTTAACCCTTTGATCAACCCTGATGTTAACCCGTTCCTTGCCAGTGTCATTAGTACAATGACAGTGCATTTTTTAAGCACTGATCATGGTGTCACTGGTCCCCAAAATGTGTGACTTTTAGTGTCCAATTTGTCTACCGCAATGTCACAGTCCCGCTATAAGTCGCTGATCACCACCATTACTAGTAAATAAAATAAAAATCCATAAATCTATCTCATAGTTTGTAGATGCTATAACTTTTGCGCAAACCAATCAATATATGCTTATTGGGATTTTTACCAAAAACATGTAGCAGAATACATATTGGCCTGAATTGATGAAGAAATGTAATTGTTTAAATTTTTTAATTGGATGTGTTTTATAGCAGAATGTAAGAAATATTGTTTTTTTTTGTTTTTTTTCTGTCTTCTTTGTTTCTAGTGGAGCAAAAAAAAAAAAAAAAACTGCAGAGATAATCAAATACCACCAAAGGAAAGCTCTATTTGTGGGGGGGGGGGGGGGAAAGGACTTAAAAGGGGTTGTAAAGGTAAAAAATGTTTTCCCTAAATAGCTTCCTTTACCTTAGTGCAGTCCTCCTTCACTTACCTCATCCTTCCATTTTGCTTTTAAATGTCCTTATTTCTTCTGAGAAATCCTCACTTTCTGTTCTTCTGTCTGTAACTCCACACAGTAATGCGAGGCTTTCTCCCTGGTGTGGAGTGCCATACTCGCCCCCTCCCTTGAGCAGGAGAGTCAGGACGCCCACTATCTGCAACGTAGAGAGCATCCTGACTCTCCTGCTTGCCCCCTCCCCCCTCAAGGGAGGGGGCGAGCATGACACTCCACACCAGGGAGAAAGCCTTGCATTACTGTGTGGATTACAGGCAGAAGAATAGGAAGTGAGGATTTCTCAGAAGGAATAAGGACATTTAAAAGCAAAATCGAAGGATGAGGTAAGTGAAGAAGGACTGCACTAAGGTAAAGGAAGCTCTTTAGGATATTTTTTTTTTTTTACCTTTACAACCCCTTTAAGTTTTATTTGGGTACAGCGCAATGCTCAGTTAACCTCTTGACCACCGCTCCATGTCCAAAAGATGTCCTGTTTTTAAAGATGGATATCTCGGTAACGGCAGCAGCTGCTGCCACAACCGAGGTATCCATCTTTTCAGTGGGCGGTGGTGTACACGAAAACGGCGGTCTCAGCGGCGGATTCGCCGCAAGATCGCCGTTATCGGTGGCGGGAGAGGGCCCCCCTCCCGCCGCTCTCCCGCGCCCTCTGCCGCTTACCGGAGCCGTCGGTAGCGGCGGAGGCGATCGGGACTGTTCGGCAAGTGACTGGGGTTGCGAGTGAAGGAAACATTTCCTTCACCCGTCCCCATAGCTCTGCTGGGCGGAAGTGACATCAAAACGTCAGTCCCGCCCAGCGTCTTAAAGCAACATTTTTTTTTTTTTGTCATTTGAAAAAATTACAGTTTCAATTTTTTTTTCTTTTTTTGCATTTAAGTCTAAATATGAGATGTGAGGTATTTTTGACCCCAGATCTTATATTTAAGAGGACCTGTCATGCTTTTTTCTATTACAAGGGATATTTACATTCATTGTAATAGGAATAAAAGTGATCAATTATTTTTTTTATTTCAGTGTAAAAAATTATTAACTAAATAAAAATAAATAAGAAAACAAAAAAAATGTTTTTTTAAAGCGCCCCGTCCCGACAAGCTCGCGCACAGAAGCGAACGCATACGCGAGTAGCGCCCGCATATGAAAACGGTGTTCAAACCACACAAGTGAGGTATCGCCGCGATCGTTAGAGCGAGAGCAATAATTCTAGCCCTAGACCTCCTCTGTAACTCAAAAAATGCAACCTTTAGAATTTTTTAAACGTCGCCTATCAAGATTTTTAAGGGTAAAAGTTTGACGTCATGCCACGAGTGGGCGCAATTTTTAAGCGTGACATGTTGGGTATCATTTTACTCGGCGTAACATTATCTTGCACAATATGTAAAAAAATTGGGCCAAATTTATTGTTGTCTTATTTTTTAATTCAAAAAAGTGATTTTTTTCCAAAAAAAGTGCGCTTGTAAAACCGCTGCGCAAATACGGTGTGACAAAAAGTATTGCAATGACTGCCATTTTATTCTATAAGGTGTTAGAAAAAATATATATATAATGTTTGGGGGTTTTAAGTCATTTTCTAGCAAAAAAAAACTGTTTTAGTCTCGTAAACACCGAATCTGAAAAACAAGCCCGGTGGTAAAGAGGTTAAAATAACGCAGTGCCGTATCGCAAAAAAAGGCCTTGTCATAAAGGGGAGTAAATCTTCCAGAGCTAAATTGGTTAACATCGACTCCTACCTTTACTCTAGGTAAACATTTTTGTATAAAAGCATCCACTTTGCCCAATTGAATATGCATTGATGGTCTTTGTCTTAGGCTGGGTTCACACTACTACACTACTTTCATCCTACTTTGCTCTGCTACATTGGTCCTACATTTATCCTACATTGGTCCTACATCCATCCTACTTTCATGAACAGGATACTACTTTGGTCCGACTTCAATGATATTCAATGGGCCTGAAGTAGGATCAATGTAGGACCAAAAGTAGTACAGGGAGCATTTTCAAAGTCGGACCGACTTGTGTAGGATGCTACAAGACGCTCTCATAGGGAAACATTGAACACAGAGCAAAGTAGGATGAAAGTAGTGTAGTAGTGTGAACCCAGCCTTAAAGTGGTATTATGTATCTTTTAGTAATAATAAACTTGTAACATTTACTTTTTTTAGTTCTTGTTTAACCTCCCTGGCGGTAAACCCGAGCGTGACTCGGGGTTGGTTTTTCATGTTAGGATCGGTAACCCCGAGTCACGCTCGGGCTGGACGTGCAGAGTGTGCAGCGGCGCGGCTTACCTTTCGCTGGATCCACAGGCAAGTTACTTACCTTGTCCCTGGATCCAGCGATGCCACCCCGCTGTGTGAGCGAGCGGGACCTCCTCGCTCGATTCACAGTGTCCCCGTGTGCCGCCGATCTCCGTTCCCTGCCATGTTACGACGCACGGGAGCGGAGAACGGCGCCAAATTCAAAAAAGTAAACAAACACTTTACATACAGTATACTGTAATCTTATAGATTACAGTACTGTATGTAAAAAATACACACCCCCCTTGTCCCTAGTGGTCTGCCCAGTGTCCTACATGTACTTTTATAAAAATAAAAAATGTCATTTCTGCCTAAAAACTGTAATTGTCCAAAAGTGTCCCTTTATGTCAAAAATGGTTTTAGATCAGCTAGAAAACAGCGATAATAAATTATAATCACTTGCAGAAATGTGCGATAGCGATTTGTGGGGAAATTCGTCATAAAAAAAAAATAATAATGACAGCGACAATTCTGCAACTGAGCACATTTCAGTGATTTTGAGTTGATTACATTATTGAATAATTTTTATTATAATTATATTATTATTTGTTATAATTATTTATAATTATTTATTATATTATAATTTATAATTTTGTTTTAAAAAAAAAATCATACCCGGGATGCCTACAAGACTCTTGCTTGGTCAGATTTAAGTGAGTTATTTCTAAAAATTACAGGCCTACAGTATAAAACGCCAAATTTCCTTGCAAAATAATTGTACCGCTTTTGGTATGTAATTCCAGACAGAATCATACCGCCAGGGAGGTTAATCAACATTTGCAATGTCACCCTGTTATATAGGAATTGAGGTATTTTTGATTTTTTTTCTCTCTTAATAGGTTTGTTGATAATATTTCCTAGTTTCCAAATTTGCATCATCCTAATTAGTGAAGGTTTATGCTTCAAATTAAAATGGAGGTGTGACAATGGCCCTCTCAGCCTCACCCTGCATATAGTTTTTCCAGCTCACGGGACAACAAATCAATTTAACCTGAGGGTGGTTGTCACTTGGGGGTCAGTTAACTCCTTAGTTAAACATACAAACAATCGTTGCAACCACTTGTTTTAATAGAAGTGTTCACATCATTTGTTATAGCAATGTCTGAAACACCCACTGCCACACCAAACAGGAAAGAAAAATAGTTTTAGTAGAGGCAAGAAACGGCAACCATTCTTAAATTTCTGATTTAAAGCATTGAAGACAAATGTTGGTGTTGTTTTCAATATTACTTAAAAGAAATTACCAGTTAAATACTTGCAGGAAAAATATTACAAAAGTAGTCAATAAGCAAAAAAAATATGTGAATAATAATTAAAGGTTAGTTTTGCCTGACCTGTGGTTTGCAGTCAATGAAGTGGATTTACTAATGCAAATGTACTGTGCTAAAATGCACTTTTAGTGAAGTTGTGCTAGATCTGATGGAAGCTCTGTAGTGAGCTCTAAAGCTCTGCTGATTTATATCATTCGATCATGTGCAAGCAAAAATGCTGTTTTTTTCATTTTCCTTGCAACTGCACTTGCAGTGAGCTTGGAGGGCACTTGTGGGTGCACTTGCAGTGCACAGACTGTTTGCCCTTAGTAAATCAATCCAATGTAGAATAAGTGTGTTTCTGGCCCTCAGAAGTCCTTTCTGGATATGCAAGTCATCTTGATGGAAAATTAAGAGCTCCAGGTTCCATTTCCAGTGCCTTGCTTGTGGACCCTCTAGAGCAGCCATCATTAAATGGCGGCCCACAGTCTGAACACAGACCGAGCAATGCTCCTTCCCAGACCACCAGTGCAGTGCCGAATGTCAGCAGTCATTTGGAACTGCAGGTTTCTCAGCAACCAGTGATGTTGTGCGTGTGCGCCCGCCCCCTGCTCCTGACCACTGCTCTTGCTCCCGACTCTTGTTCCTGAGTCTCACTCCCGGCCAGGCCGCGATTTGGGGCATGGTGTCACGTGTGCGTCCCACACCCCTGCTGCTCCTGGCTGTTGGCTCTAACTCCTTGAGAGGTATATCTCACAGATTCTGGCCCCCGCAGCTTGCCAACTAAAATGACTTCTGCCCTCAAGTGATGTGGGCAAAGTTTTTGTAAGGTGATCACTGATAGGCATATTTTTTTAATGTGCACACTAATGGACATATTTTGTTATGGGGCACACATTTTGTTGTGCTCATCAGGGTAACACTTTACATAAAATGTGCCCATCAGGGTGCCCCTTAATAGAAAATGTGTCCATCAGCATGCTACTCATTTTATGTTAAGGGTCATACTGATAGGCACATTTTATGTTAAGGGGCACTCTTATGGGCATATTTAACCACTTCAGCCCTGATGATTTGGCTGCCTAATGACTGGGCCATTTTTTGTGATACGGCACTGTGTCGCTTTAACTGACTAATTGTGCGGTCGTGCGGTGTTGTACCCATAAATTTACATCCTGTTTTTCCTTCAAATAGAGCTTTCTATTGGTGGCATTTGATCGGTTTTTATTTCTGCGCTATAAACAAAAATAGAGCGTCAATTTTGAAAAAAATACACAATGGGGGTTATTTACAAAAGGCAAATCCACTTTACACTTGGAAGTGCAGTCACTGTAGATCAGTGGGGGACATGCAAGGAAAATAAAAAACAGCATTTTAGCTTGCACATGATTGGATGATAAAATCAGCAGAGCTTCCCCTCATTTCAGATCTTCCCCTCAGATTTACAGCGATCTACAGCGATTGCACTTTCAAGTGGACTTACAGTCCACTTGTAGTGCAAAGTGGATTTGCCTTTCGTAAATAACCCCCCATATCTTCTACTTTTTTCTATACTAAATGTCCCAATTGAAAAAAAAAAAGAAAAAAAAATTCCTCGGTTTAGGCCGATATGTATTCTTCTACATATTTTTGGTAAAAAAAATACGCAATAAGTATTTATTGATTGGTTTACGCAAAAGTTATAGCGTCTACAAACTATGGGAAAGATTTAAGGCATTTATATTTATTTTTATTTTTTTTTCCTAGTAATGGCGGTGATCTGCAATTCTTTGCTGTGGACAGGTCGGACACTTTTGACACATTGTTGGGACCATAGATATTTACGGAGCGATCAATGCTATAAATATGCTAACTATGTAAATGTCACTGGCAGGGACTAGGGGGCGATCAAGGGGTTAACTATGTACCCTATTATGTGTTCTAACTGTGGGGGGATGGGGACTCACTATAGGAGATAACATATCGTGTTTTCTACCTTGTAGAAAGACATGATCTGTCCTTCTTTCCTCAGATAGCAAGGGGATCCCCCATGCTCCTGCTCGTACACGTGATTGCACGTAGCTGGCTCACACGCCCTCTGGTGGCAAGAGATCTATATACATAAATATGGAATAGCATGAAAATGATTACATTGAGTAAAAAAGTGACATACCATATAAAGTGTCTACATATTTAAAGTAATTTAACAATCATAAGTGCAGGTAGTCCATAATTAGGTACATATAGCACCAACAGATCATCCAAATGCATGGAAGGGTAAAGAGGATGGATGTGATGCCACCATTCCAGTGAAATTGAAGATGTGCAATAATAGTGTCCAAACAAATGAACCACCACCATTAAGTGAATTGCAAACTCACAACAACAAATGGATGCTGTTAGAGCAGCCTTGTGTGGAAATCCTTCTGGAAATATTGCAGTGAATAACTCCCGCAGATAGCTCTAAACGTAGTCCAGCTGAGAATGAAAAACGCTCATCAGGAGCCCAGATGGATTTTCATAGTGTAGTAGGTGTATTTGTTCTAATATTAAAAACAGAATAAAACAAAGATAAAAACACTCACATGGACAGCCGCTGGCGATCCGGAATCTCACAGTGACATAACATCAGTGCCAAGTGTCCCACCCCGATGCGTTTTGTCCGATAGGACATTTTCAAGGGGTCGAAAAAAACTAAGCCCTATTTCTTGGTGAAATACATGATCATTGCTGTCACTGGCACTGTCTAACAGTTTTCATGTAAAAACAGAGATTTTAGCTGCACACATTTCCCAATATGTGTGGAAGCTGCACTGCCTCACCAAGGCTCTTCTGTAAAGTGTGGTCATAATGCTATAATTTGAGCATCTCCAAGTTGGAGCACATATAGCAGTTGATAAATGGAGAGTCTGGAAAGTAAGGAATACAAATATGGCATGAGAGAAAAAAGTAGAGTGCTAAACTGATATAATAGACAGTGAGAATGACAAAAATAAAAAAGGAGATATAGAAAGACAATGAAAAGAATAAAGAAGGAGAGAGAGGGAAAAGGCAAATAAAAAACAGTAAGTTGAATAATAACAAAAGAGAGATTATGAGAGAGAAAAGGAGAGTGGAGAAGGAAGGGTAGAGGGAGAGATAAGATTAGAGGGTAAATAATACAGTTAAATTCTAAACAGAGAGACAGAATGTGGAATAGAGGGAATAAAAAAGAGAGAAAAAGTCAGAACCATAATTAGTGAAATAAAAAGTAAGGTAAGATGAGAAATAGTAAAGCCTAGTACACACAAACTGACAGCTCCTGTCAGAATATCCATACAAATAATCCAATGTTAGTACAGCGATCTCCCCTGCTGTTCTATTGAGTTCTGACAGGGGATTCCCCACACCACCAAAACACTCTGGTCAGCGCTCTCAGCCATTGGTTGAGAGCGCTGATCGGGAGACGGTTGGCTGCCGGTTCTCCAGCATGCTCGTCCAACAGAAGCCTCCCTCTTACATCAGGGTCCCCAGAGAGCCCCCCCTTACATCAGAGTCCCTAGAAAGCCCCTTCCTTACATCAGGGTCCCCAGAGAGCCACCTACTTACATCAGGGTCCCCAGAGAGCCCCTTCCTTACATCAGACCTTACATCAGGGACCCAAGAGAGCCTCCCTGTTACATCAGGGTCCCCAGAGAGCCCCTTGCTTACACCAGGGTGCCCAGAGAGCCTCCCCTTACATCAAGGTGCCCAGTAAGCCTCCCCCTTACATCAGGGTCCCCAGAGAGCCCCTTCCTTACATCAGGGTTCCCAGAGAGCTGATGAAGAAGGCAAGGCCGTGCCTTTGAAACACATTCTGATTGGCCAGACAGTGTGTGGGCGGCTCCCCAGTTTGACAGCCCTGGACCACTCCCACCCAAAGACACACAGCCGACGTCTCCATGAGGCTTACCGAGGCTCCAGCTGCGACTAACACACAGAACTCGTGGATCCCTCAATAGAGACTTCCCGGAGGTCCTCCTGTGCTCCTGTGACACTGTATGTGGAAGCTTCCACCTGCTCTAGCACTCTGCAAGTGTTCCAACATTTTTCACGCAATTTTTTTGTGTTGTTTTATACTTATATACTGAATAAATTCCTAAGCTGTTTAAAGGATTTGCTTGGTGCTTCTTCTCTCCTTCTTGTTCTTCCCCAGAGAGTTTCCCCTTTCATCAGGGTCCTCAGAGAGCCCCCCCCCTTACATCAGGGTCCCCAGAGTGCCTCCCCCTTACATAATTGTCCCCAGAGAGCCCCTTCTTACATCAGGGTCCCCAGAGAGCCTCCCCTTACAGAGGGCACCTTTCCAAAGGTGTACCTGGCTGGTCACTGCTCTGCTATGTGTATGTGTGAGGCTCACACATGAATGAGGACTGCACACTGGAATCTTCCACTGCAGAACTCAGCAGAGAGGGAACAGAGAGGCATCAGTGCCTAGGACAAGGCTCTCCGCACAGTAGGTGGAAGATCTTTGCACACATGGTACGGCTCGATATAGGCACAAGGTACCTCGGGAAGGATCGGAGCGAGCATGGGGACACGGCTATGATCTGATGGGATTTAGGAGCTGACAAGGGGGCCTGTTCTTTTTGGGCAGCTGGGCTTAAAATAAGGTAGGGGCCTGGAGCTGCAGCTCCAATAGCCCCTACATTAATCTTGCCCTGCTGTATCCTGTACCTGGGGCTATGAATCCTCAGATTCTGGGCTATAGCCCCAGAAGCCACCCCTTTTTTTAATTTATTTTTTGCAAAGTATGATTGCATATACCAATGAATTTCATTGGTATAAGCAACTGTTTTTACTAGATGGAACTAGATCATTCAGTGTCTTTTTCTGAGATTAGCTGTGATTGGTCAAAGCTAATCACATGGTACAGATGGGCTGTGATTGGCCTGTCTGTTCCATATGTTCACTGTGACCAATCACAGCTAGTAACACAATTGTGTGCAATGGATAGCATTAAAGGAAGCCATCTATTGTTTGAAATTGTCATGTGATCTGCTGTGATTGGTCACAGCGATCACATGACACTGGAAGGGGGCCTGTGCCATGATCAGTCATCGGCTGAGTCCAGTGGACACAGCCTGTGACAGATCGCACCGCTGTTCCATCCTCCCAAAACAACAGTGCTTTAACTTATCTTTTCTTATATTTTTAAAATTTAACTACAGGTTATCTGTATTCACTATAACCTTCCCACCCAGTCTATAACAAAATGACAGCCAGGCGGGAAGGTGTTAGTAAATACAGAGATCCATTAATTTGTGAACCTGTAGTTAAACTTTAAAAAGGCAAGAAAAAATAAGTTTAACCACTTGCCGACCGGCCACCGCCGATATACGTCGACAAGTTGGCTTGGCTGGGCGAGAGCACGTAATATGACGTCCTCTCTCCCAGCCGCCACTAGGGGGCGCGCGCGGCCCCCGCTCGCCCCCGACTCCCGTGCCTGTGCCCGGCGGGCGCGGTCGCCGCCGGGCACACGCGATCGCTCGGTACAGAGCGGGGACCGGGAGCTGTGTGTGTAAACACACAGCTCCCGGTCCTGTCAGCAGGGGAAATGCTGATCTTCGGTTCATACAATGTATGAACCGAGGATCAGTGTTTCCCCTAGTGAGACCACCCCCCCCCCACAGTAAGAACACACCCAGGCATACTTAACCCCTTCCCCGCCCCCTAGTGTTAACCCCTTCACTGCCAGTGGCATTTTTATAGTAATCCAATGCATTTTTATAGCACTGATCGCTATAAAAATGCCAATGGTCCCAAAAATGTGTCAAAAGTGTCCGAAGTGTCCGCCATAATGTCCCAGTACCGAAAAAAAAAAATCGCTGATCGCCGCCATTACTAGTAAAAAAAATATAATAAAAATACCCCCTATTTTGTAAACGCTATAACTTTTGCGCAAACCAATCAATAAACGCTTATTGCGATTTTTTTTTACGAAAAATATGTAGAAGAAAACGTATCGGCCTAAACTGAGGAAAAAAAAATGTTTTTTTATATATTTTTGGGGGATATTTATTATAGCAAAATGTAAAAAATATTCATTTTTTTCAAAATTGTCGCTCTATTTTTGTTTATAGCGCAAAAACTAAAAACCGCAGAGGTGATCAAATACCACCAAAAGAAAGCTCTATTTGTGGGAAAAAAAGGACGCCAATTTTGTTTGGGAGCCACGTCGCACGACCGCGCAATTGTCTGTTAAAGCGACGCAGTCCCGAATCGCAAAAAGTACTCTGGTCTTTGGGCAGCAATATGGTCCGGGGGGTAAGTGGTTAAAGAGTGTCCCTTACTAACAATCCTTTAGTTTTTTGTACTTATTCTTTTTTCTGATATAAAGGTTTTCAAAGAAATTATTGTTAGAAGTTGAAGTATGACATTTCAAATTTTGCTCCTAACTCCAAAGTAAAAAAAAGAAAAAAAGACGGAGAAAAATATAAAACTATAGAAGAATATTGCAAATGTATGCATGGAAGGGCTAAATTTATGAGTATTACTAACATCTCTCCATAAGGATATAGAGTTTATGATAACACTTGGATAAGACAAATGGAAGAGAAGAATGTTTGAAAAATATATCTATACAAAATAATAAAGAAACAGTTACACGGCTGTACATCAATGACATAAATTACTTGCCCAAAGTGAAACTTCATCATCCTCGTAATAACAAGTGTTCCTCAATGCACTGATATCTTCTCTGCTGTCAGACTGAGAAATAAAATAGAAAAACATTTCAGAAACATGTATATTTGTTATATCATCTGAAAGAAAACGAGAGAAAGAAAAAACAAAGTACACTCTACTTAAAAATGCAGATTAATGGAAAAGTATAGCCAAAGCTTGTTTGGCTGTATTTCTCCTGTGGATCACATGAGTGCAGTTCGTTCTGCACTCCTCTGCCCCCTTTTTTCCGCAGACAGCAGGCTGAAGCCCACTTTTGGCTGACATCACAGAGTCAGTCCAGGCTTGGGAAAGATGGCAGCACAGGGTCAGGATCTGTCCACATGCCTGGACAGACACCCTGCTTAGCCTCTCAGCGAGCAGCTGAGAGCCTGAGCCAGTCACTCCCGTCCACTCCACAACCTGGGGTGCAGGGGAGCAGAGAAGAGAGCTGGTGACTGATAGTTAGTCTTAGAGCCAGTGGGGGACAGATGCAGCATCACACCAATGCTGGATCCATGTATGATAAAAAAAGAAAAAATTCCCATACTTTCTCTTTTAATTTATACAGGGAGCACTGAGCGGTTCTATGTTTTCTAAACCACAGTACACCCCATTCACCTTTAGGATTTTGGTTATCCTAGAACAAATATTGTCTTGGTGATGCTGGAACACTCTTATATATGCCCTTCACACAAATAATGCTTAAAGAGTCACTGTCACCAACCTAAAGAAATGCAGGTAAAAGCAAATAAAATCAAATGTTTTAATTTCTTACTTGCCATATTTTCCATACATCATTTATATTCAAGCAGCATTAAGCCCAAAAGAAAACATTTATTATACTGAAGTTTACCAAATCGTAGATATAATGGCTGCATTGCTTTGTTTAATGCCGCGTACACATGATCGTAAGTTCCGACAACAAAACCATGGATTTTTTTCAGACGGAATTTTGGCTCAAACTTGTGTTGCATACACACGGTCACACAAATGTTGTCAGAAATTCCGAACGTCAAGAACGCGGTGACGTACAACACTATGACGAGCCGAGAAAAATTAAGTTCAATGATTCCAAGCATGCGTAGGATTTTTGTGCGCCGGAATTGCATACAGACGATCGGAATTTCGGACAAGAACTTTTGCCGTCGGAAAATTTGAGAACCAGCTCTTAAATTTTTGCTGTCGGAAATTCTGACAGAAAATGTCCGATGGGGCCTACACACGGTCGGAATTTCCGACCAAAAGCTCACATCGAACATTTAGATCATGTGTACGCGGCATTAGGCTTTCTTTCCCTTATTTTCACTTGGTGATCCAAGTTTTTTATTTTTCAAAAGAGAAAGCTCTCTTGTAGATGTAGCAGGTACAGGGATGAGACAAACCATTTACAACTGACTTGGGTGCTTCCAATGATCAGCTTTAACTTATTTATGTAAAAGCTTTACCCCCAAAAGGAAAGAAAAACTGTTGTTTTAAAGTTGAGCTGGAGTGCCACTTAAATTTGTTGGTTTATTTAAATCTGCTAGCACATCTAAGGCTACCCTCTCTTAGAGAGATCAGGGAATACTGTATCTTCTATGTAGTCAGCCATCTCAGCCACTTACCATTGTCCTGAGCAGGGGACCACTCCTGCGTACGGGCACCACTCCCCTGTTCATGCCGCCACCCCCCTCTATCCATGCGCGCGGGTATTACACAAAGCTCAGACTAAGGTAAACTGAATCCATTTTCAGATATCATTGGTAGTCCACTGAATGCTTTCACTTTCTGTCTGTAATTAAAGTATAACCAAAGGCAAAACAGTTTTTTTGGGGAATAGACGCCTGCCAGTTTTTGTTTTTTGCTGTCTGTGTCCTATTAGGGAGATTTGCACTCTCTATTTGTCTTGTTTACCATTATTACTGAAAGTTAAAGTAAAGAAAATATCTGGGCTGTAACCAGAACAGTAATAGAGGGAAATCGTCCAATGGGGAAACTAATTCTAGGGACATTGGTGACAACCATATATACAGGGCTCAAAATTTCAAGCCCTGAGCTTCTAGCCAGGCCTCAAGTGTTACTCGCCACAAGTTGCCTCACCTAACCCATACACTGCCCCGCCCCTAATTCCGCCCCTAAAAACGCCCTTGTAGATTATCTCTTGGAATGACACTGTTAAATGTTTTATGCCGAATCAAGTTACACAATTAAATATTACCAACAACAACTTTAACAAAATGGGACAGGGCACTGAGGCAGACCAGAGGGACAGGGCACTGGGGCAAACCAGAGGGACATGGCACTGGGGCAAACCAGAGGGACATGGCACTGGGGCAAACCAGAGGTACATGGCACTGGGGCAAACCAGAGGGACATGGCACTGGGGCAAACCGGAGGGACATGGCACTGGGGCAAACCAGAGGGATATGGCACTGGGGCAAACCAGAGGGACATGGCACTGGGGCAAACCAGAGGGACATGGACTTTTTTACTTCTGCAAATATTGCTCTCCCTCTTCTTATGTACAAGACTCCCTCCTCCTCCTCTGCCTTCTCTCTAGAACCAGGTCTTTTCCCCTCTTGCTGTCTCCTCTGCAACCCCCATCCATCCTCCTCTCTCTCTCCCTCTCCTATTCTACCCACTCTCATAATCAGGAGCCCCTGTGTGTGGCTCCACACTTGCATGTCCCCACTTCCCCCTTTCATTGTCGGGCAGTGAGGAGAGGAGCTGCAGCACAGCGGGAGGGAGTACAATCCAGCACAGAGATTCACACACCTGCATAGCCATTGACACCACAACACAGCGCACACTGACACTGCACAGCATACTGCTGCTCTCTTGTCAGGGCAACTCTTGGTGATCGCTGTGCTGCACTGCCTACCTGGGACACCCAGAGTGGTGATAATCGCAGTACTCCAGCTCACTTGTTCCTTCCTGCTCTCTGCTCTCCAGCTACATTGGTCAGGTTGGGAAGCCAGGCTCAGAGAGGTCATACTATCAGGTCCCATGGCTTAATGAGAATTGTAAGGAGAGCACCTGTGTACTGCTCTGCATGTGTGCGGCTCACCCGACTACTTTTCCTGGGCACGCACCTTTCCTCTTCGGCCGCCAATCGCAGCGTGGCTCTAAGTGCAGGCACAGATTGGACTGTTGGTCATGCAGAACTGTTATCACTCGCCCCCAGCCTAAATCCACTCGCCAAATGCTAGCAGGCGAGTGGAAGTTTTGAGGGCTGATATATATATATATATATATATATATATATATATATATATATATATATATACATATATATATATATGAACTATATATACTGAGAAAAATTATAAACTTTTGTGTTTGCCCCTATTTTTCATGAGCTGAACTCAAAGCTCTATGACTTTTTCTATGTACACAAAATACTTCGCAAATCTTTCCACATCTGTGATAGTGGCCACTTTTCCTTTCCCGAGATAATCCATCCACCTCACAGGTGTGGCATATGAAGATGCTGATTAGACAGCATGATTATTGCACAGGGGTGCCTTAGGCTGACAACAATAAAAGGGCACTCTAAAATGTGCAGTTTTACTGTATTGGGGGGGTCTGAAAACCAGTCAGTATCTGCTGTGACCACCATTTGCCTCACACAGTGCAGCAATTCTCCTTTGCATAAAGTTGATCAGGTTGTTGATTGTGGCCTGTGGAATGTTGGTTCATTCCTCTTCAATGGCTGCCCGAAGTTGCTGGATATTGTCAGGAACTGGAACACGCTGTCGTATACACCGCTCCAGAGCATCCCATACATGCTCAGTGGATGACATGTCCGGTGAGTATGCTGGCCATGCAAGAACTTGGATGTTTTCAGCCTCTAGGAATTGTGTACAGATCCTTGCAACATGGGGCCATTATCATGCCGCAACATGAGGTGAGGGTTGTGACTGAATGGCACAACAATGAGCCTCAGGATCTCGTCAAAGTGTTTCTGTGCATTCAAAATGCACACACCTGCATAGCCATTGACACCACAACACAGCGCACACTGACACTGCACAGCATACTGCTGCTCTCTTGTCAGGGCAACTCTTGGTGATCGCTGTGCTGCACTGCCTACCTGGGACACCCAGAGTGGTGATAATCGCAGTCCTCCAGCTCACTTGTTCCTTCCTGCTCTCTGCTCTCCAGCTACATTGGTCAGGTTGGGAAGCCAGGCTCAGAGAGGTCATACTATCAGGTCCCATGGCTTAATGAGAATTGTAAGGAGAGCACCTGTGTACTGCTCTGCATGTGTGCGGCTCACCCGACTACTTTTCCTGGGCACGCACCTTTCCTCTTCGGCCGCCAATCGCAGCATGGCTCTAAGTGCAGGCACAGATTGGACTGTTGGTCATGCAGAACTGTTATCACTCGCCCCCAGCCTAAATCCACTCGCCAAATGCTAGCAGGCGAGTGGAAGTTTTGAGGGCTGATATATATATATATATATATATATATATATATATATATATATATATATATATATATATATATATATATATATATATATATATATATATATATATACATATATATATATATATATGAACTATATATACTGAGAAAAATTATAAACTTTTGTGTTTGCCCCTATTTTTCATGAGCTGAACTCAAAGCTCTATGACTTTTTCTATGTACACAAAATACTTCGCAAATCTTTCCACATCTGTGATAGTGGCCACTTTTCCTTTCCCGAGATAATTCATCCACCTCACAGGTGTGGCATATGAAGATGCTGATTAGACAGCATGATTATTGCACAGGGGTGCCTTAGGCTGACAACAATAAAAGGGCACTCTAAAATGTGCAGTTTTACTGTATTGGGGGGGTCTGAAAACCAGTCAGTATCTGCTGTGACCACCATTTGCCTCACACAGTGCAGCAATTCTCCTTTGCATAAAGTTGATCAGGTTGTTGATTGTGGCCTGTGGAATGTTGGTTCATTCCTCTTCAATGGCTGCCCGAAGTTGCTGGATATTGTCAGGAACTGGAACACGCTGTCGTATACACCGCTCCAGAGCATCCCATACATGCTCAGTGGATGACATGTCCGGTGAGTATGCTGGCCATGCAAGAACTGGGATGTTTTCAGCCTCTAGGAATTGTGTACAGATCCTTGCAACGTGGGGCCATTATCATGCCGCAACATGAGGTGAGGGTTGTGACTGAATGGCACAACAATGAGCCTCAGGATCTCGTCAAAGTGTTTCTGTGCATTCAAAATGCCAACAATAAAATGTACCTGTGTTCGTTGTCCATAACATACGCCTGCCCATACAATAACCCCCACCGCCACCATGTGCCACTCGATCCACAACGTTAACATGAGCAAACCGCTCACCCACATGACGCCATACTCGCTGTCTGCCATCTGCCTTCTGCCCTGAACAGTGAAAACTGGGATTTATCCATGAAGAGAACACCTCTGCAAAGTGCCAGACGCCATCAAATGTGAGCATTTGCCCACTAAAGTCGGTTATGACGACGAACTGCAGTCAGGTCGAGCCCCCTATGAGGATGACAGTTTCTGACAGTTTGTGCAGAAATTATTTGGTTATGCAAACCGATTGTTGCAGCAACTGTCCGGGTAGCTGGTCTCTGATGATCTTAGAGGTGAAGATGCTGGATGTGGAGGTCAAGGGCTGGTGTGGTTACACGTGGTCTGCGGTTTTGAGTCTGGTTCTCTGAAACGCCTTTGGAGATGGCTTATGGTAAACTAAATGAACATTCAATTCAAAGGCAACAGCTCTGGTGGACATTCCTGCAGTCAGCATGACAATTGCACGCTCCCTAAAAACTTTCAACATCTGTGACATTGTGCTGTGTGATAAAGCTGCACATTGTATAGTAGCCTTATATTGTGGCCAGCTAAGGCACACCTGTGCAATAATCACGCTGTCTGATCAGAATTTTGATATGCCACACCTGTGAGGTGGATAGATTACCTCAGCAAAGGAGAAGTGCTCACTAACACAGATTTAAGCAGTCCATACACGGTCGAATTTCGAACAAATTTTGTAAAGATAAATTTAATGTTGTATACTTGTTACCTCTCATTTTGTTATTTGAATATTTTCACATAAAAGTTTGTGATAAAGAAAAACCCTCCCTTTCTCTAGAATAAAATAGAGACCACATTTTGGCACTGTATCGAACACACAATATCGTATGTATATGTAAATATTATCTTTTATTAAAAAATGGATTTAAAAAAAATGTAAACCATTGGATCGTATTAACCCAAACTAGTGTGAGCATATACAGGTAGGGAGCCTCCAAATTATTGACACTGTCTGGCACATACATAATGAAACAAATACAATCACCAAGGACAAATAATATAGCGGGGATCTCTGTGGAGGTGTGCGTCATCTCACACTAGGCGGACAGTTTTGTGCTCAACATGTTTCGCATTGACAAATAACACTTTTTCTGGTGCGTTAAGTGTTAATTACAGTGTGAAACCAAGCAAAATGCGTAGACCACAAAAGAGCGATGAACAGAGCCAGTGGCAGGGATGCCTAAAAAGGTTTTGACTTTTACTCTACTTTAATGTAGAAAGAGTCAGGGAGACAAACAGGAAAAGAAAATATGAGGGAGAAGATAGAGATATTTAAATAGAAAAGAACAAATTCAATTGTTTAGAAAAAAAAAAGACAAGTGCAGATGTTGTGAAAAGGATTGCAAGATATAGAAAGATGGCTCTCTAAACGTAAACTATAAAGAGAGACAGAAAGAAAAGGCCAAAACGAAAAGTAAAGAGAGGATTAAATAGAAGGCTTGGTTTACTAACCTTGTTACAATAATAATCTTTATTTTCAGTATTAGGAGCCAATAATTGCTGAAAATAACAATATGTCTGAAAATAAGACTCATCAAAGCAAATAATAACACATGTGTTGTAGAGAATGAAATGTATAGAGAAAAGGGAAGGCAGATACAGGATATGGTGCAAAAGAAACAACGATAAATAGCAGAAGGAAGAAGGAAGCAGGGAAGGAAGAAAGCATGGAAGTTAGTCTTGTTTTTGTTTTTTTAAATGGAGTTTATGTACTAAATTTGCATTGTAGACTGTTAGCTCCAGTCCACACTGCTGCAAATTATCATGCGACTTGCAACACCTAAAGACACATGATAAGTCAAAACACATTCATTTTAATGGGTGCCGTCTTTGTCAATGCTACAGTGCAAAATAATGGTATTGGTTTGACTTCTGGGTCAAAGTAATCGTAAATGAGTGAGATAGGTGTTGTGCACCCAAGAGGAGAAGGAACAGCTTGCATTAGGATTCCATACAAATGGCCTACATGCATATCTTGGGGGGGGGGGGGGGGTAATTTGCAGGCCAAAAATATGGCTGCTATGCACTGCTAAGCGATGAGGAGGAAAATACTGCTTTAGGGTTCCATAGAAATAGCTGATATGTGTGACTGGACTGCCAAGTAGAGTAGAGCCTGCCTGTGCTGATGGCTAAAGTTATACTGAACGGAATCTGTGTGAAAAGATAGAGATTTTGGGAGTGCGCAAGCTGACTTTCTTCCCTATTGAGACCGTGTTAGGACCCCACAGCTGCAATCCAATGTGCTTATCTCATTTACTGCTGGCCAGTGAGGGAGGGGTTATTTATCTACTATAATAAAAAAAGTTAAACAAATCCTCTTGGTACTAAGCATAGGCTACCCATTCAGTGTCATATTGCTGGAAAATATCATTGCTATTGCTTAGCTATTATTTCTTCTATAAAAAATTTATTGTTTTGTTGCTTTTTTGTTCTTTGCCATACTAATCGTCTTTTCTCAGATTGTTGCTGTTCAAATAAATTCACAAAGTGTGTCGGTAAGTGCTGGGTGAGCCAGGTGTGTCAATGGTGTGAAAATGGCCATAATTGATTTTCTAGATTTACCCCCATAAAATTCAATGAGGTTCAGATTATAGTTTGCAGTTTTAGATAAACAGCCCCCATGCGAACCCAAGCACATTTAATCATTTATACATGCTACATGGCCCATGTAGACAGCTTCTGGGAAGGTCAGGGGAGAAGTGAAATTTCCAGCTGATGTTTCACATTGTGATGAGATAGACAATGTAAATCAGAGGTGCCCAACCTTTTGAAGAGTGAGGGCCACTTAAGCGACTTGGTAACGGGTCGTGGGCCACAATGCTACTCTATAGAGCTCACTCTACTTTTTTTCTTTTTCTTTTTCTTTTTTGCGGATCGGATTGGAGGTAGGCGTTTGTACATCTGCTACTACTTAGAGGGGAATGGAGGCTCCAATTGGGTCGGACTGACTGTGCGAAAGGGGCCTATGGCTCAGTGCAGGTAACCCTCAGGTGCACTGCTCTGCACCTGCGGATCAGTTTGAAAGAAGCCCATTAACCACTGCAGAACAGATATGCCCATATATACAATGTGATTTTAGTAATAAACGTACCTTTAACCACTTGCTTACTGGGCACATAAACCCCCTTCGTGCCCAGGCGACGTGGCTCCCGAACAAAATTGGCGTCCTTTTTTCCCCACAAATAGAGCTTTATTTTGGTGGTATTTGATCACCTCTGCGGTTTTTATTTTTTGCGCTATAAACAAAAAAAGAGCGACAATTAAAAAAAATATATATATTTTTTTACTTGTTGCTATAATAAATATCCCAATTTTTTTTTTAAAAAAACTTTTTTTTTTTCTCAGTTAAGGCCGATACGTATTTTTCGACGTATTTTTGTAAAAAAAAAAAAAATAATCGCAATAAGCGACTGGTTTGCGCAAAAGTTATAGTGCCTACGAAATGGGGGATAGATTTATGTTTTTTTTTTTGTTTTTTTTTTACTAGTAATGACAGCGATTTGCGATTTTTTTGTCAGGGCTGCGATATTGCGACGGACGTATCGTACACTTTTGACACAATTTTGGGACCATTCACATTTATACAGCGATCAGTGCTATAAAAATGCACTAATTACTGTATAAATGTGACTGGCAGTGAAGGGGTTAACACTAGGAGGTGAGGAAGGGGTTAAATGTACTCCCTCATTGTGTTCTTACTGTGTGGGGGGAGGGGACTGACTGGGGGAGGTGACCGATGCTGTGTCCCTATGTAAAGAGACACAGCATCGGTCTCCTCTCTCCCTCACAGCACGTGGAGCTCGGTGTTTACACACAGAGCTCCACGTCCTGCTGTGTTACCGGCTGTGTTTACCGACGATCGCGAGTGTCTGGCGGACATCGCGGCCGCCAGGCACTCGCATCGGCTCCCGAGCGATGCGCCGGGCACGTTGTTTCCCCGCTGCGCGCCCCCAGCGGCGCGCACGGGGAACAACAACAGCAGGACGTCCAGGGACGTCCACCCGGCAGTTGAGAGCCGCGCTGTGGATGTCTTTCGACCATAGCGCGGGTCTCAACTGGTTAATAACAGTATCCTATTCCATCCCAGAGAAGGAGGTCGCGGGCCACGTCAGAGGGCTCCGCGGTCAACATGTGGCCCCCTGGGCCACTGGTTGGGCACCCCTGATGTAAATAAAAGAACAGTCCATGCTGTGCTTCCAAAAGATTGCCATGATGGGTAACAAAACACAACCGAAAATGCCATTTTGATAGGAACATGAGACCTGTCAATACTGACTTCTCATTCTGCAAATTCTAGTTGCTTGGCTGGCTTTAATACTTTGAGACACAAAGACTGAACAAGTATCCAGTTAAATGGTTCTGACCCATGCTAAGCTGTAGTTTCTGCTAATTACAACATCAGTCCTATTGTTGTAATAGTAAACACTACATCATGGCTCCCCTTATCAAGCTTCTCAGCAGGGGTGAAACACTCAGTGCAGTATGCCTAACGATATTGCCAGGCATACCATATTCTATGGAACAGACAAGATATCGTTTCATATCAAACTTTGCGCAGACCTCTGGGAGAGGCAGGGAGCCAATCACAGGGGAGGTTGAATGAGGAATCTGACAATTCTTCTCTAAAAACTCAATACTATTGCCAAAGTTCCAGAGAATAGGCATTTGAAATGTTTTGGCAGTTCTGAAGATCATTACTGGCAGCAGATTGAAATGGAAAGTTTAATAACATTTAATTAGAAAAAGCTTTCTTAGCAATTATATAAATATATATCAATTTTTATGGAGTTTAAGTTTAAACCAGATACCCATACTAGTAGGTGTCTCCAAATATCTGGGCAGCATTATGCTTTCTGGACAAGAAGCATGCATTTACTGTAGAATGGACAGCTATGAAAGTGCTTAGTTCCACCTTGTTTTCTTTTATTAAAAAGAGACACAAAAAAACAAAACAAAAAAAAAACAGACAAAATCAAGAATGTATTTTTTTAAACACATGAATTAAGAAGAAAACACTCAACATTTGATTTGATGATGTCCCATGTGACAAAACATCCAGATGTTACATACATTTTACATTTAACTTTATTTTCAAAGAACTGTTTTACAGCTGTTACTAGAGTTTGGTGAACTTAGGAGATTCCCCCAAATGTATCTACCTTGATTAAAGTTTTATTTTGACAAAATTGGGTTGATTTACTAAAATTGGAGAGTGCAAAATCTGGTGAAGCTTTGCACAGAAACTTCCGTTTTTTTTGTTAAAGCTTAATTGAACAAGCTGCAGTTAGAAGCTGATTGGCTACCATGCAAAGCTGCAGCAGATTTTGCACTCTCCAGTTTTACCAAATCAACCCCAATGTTTCTGAAATTCTTGACTTGCTTCTTTGTAGTATGCAGGTTTCAGCAATAAATGTAAAATCTTTTCACGTGGATCTTTCCTGCTGTGCACCATTTTCTTCAGTAGTAGTAATTAGGATCAGGATGGCCGTACTTTTACAAAAAAAAATAAAAAGGAACTTCACCAAAAACTAGAAGTTCCACTTTAGGACCTCCTCCCCCACTCTTCTTTACCATTTGCCAATTTTTTTTCAGTGGGGGTTAGCAGATACCTGGTTTTGACGGGTACCCACTCCCACTTTTGCTTGGATCGCCTAGGCAATCTCAGCGGAAGTTCTCCTCCTCCCTCCCGACAGTCTTCTAGGACATGTGACAGGTCCCAGAAGATTGCAGGACCATTCACAATGTGCAGTGAGCAGCCAGCTGTGAAGCCACAAGCTGTCACAGCTGAGTGCCCACAGTTAAGTTGCCGGTGTGGGAAATCGAAGAGCCTTGCAAAAAACAGGTTGAGTAAGTACAGCTCTGGATCCTGGGACAGGTGAGTACCTGTTTAGCAAAAGTCAGCAACTACAGTTTCTGTAGCTGCTGACTTTAATTTTTTAGAAATATGACTGAAGCTCCTATTTAGGATCAGGAAAATGGGGACATAACCTCAAACCAGTAGGAGGAAATTTCAAAACTAACCTTAGAAAGTATTCTTTTACCCAAAGAGTAGTTGATGCTTGGAACAGATCTCTAGAACAGGTAGGTTTAGTCAACAGTAACTAAATTCCATAATTTAAACATGCTTTGGACAACCAAAGATCTATGCTTAGACGCAAAAAAAACAACAATAAAAATCAAAAAGGGGTGGACTTTATGGACCACATTGTCTTTTTCTGCCATCAATCTTTGCTGTTCCCATGTTTCTATTAATAGTGCTGCCAAAAATGCAAACTCATTTACAAGTATTTCTTTCTGTTCTGCTTGGAGCATTCATTATAAGGAACAGACTTTGTTGGGTTAATTGTTTTTTTTTTTTAACACTCGACTTTCTGCATTTTAGAAAAAGTATTTTAGAAAAAATATCAGTTGTATTAGTTTTAGGTTCATATAAGCCTTAAAGGGGAGTTCCACCCACAATTTCACTTTTTAAATATAAATACCCCTGTAATACACAAGCTTAATGTATTCTAGTAAAGTTAGTCTGTAAACTAAGGTCCGTTTGTTAGGTTGTTACAGCATTTAAATAGTTTATAATCTAGAAATAGACCGTGGCCATCTTAAGTGTGGGCATCATGAAGCCAGACTGTATGACTTCCTGGATTTCAGCTTTGCATATCTCGCACATGCTCAGTGCACAAGCAATGTAATAGGTTTCTGTCAGGTTTGCAAGGACTACTGGGAAACATGATGCCTATCCCAGAAACCCTTGCAAATAGCCTAGGCAAATAAGGAGGAGGAAGTAATGAAGGACTACAAAATAAAGGTATTTACAAGCAACAAATTAAATAAAAATTGTCCATTCTGAACACTATGAGATTAGAGCATGCAGCACAGACAAACATAAAAAAATGGGTGGAACTCCACTTTAAGTACCAGCAATGGGTTAGCCGTGTTGCTTACAATGTAAAAACTGAACTTTTTGTTATATATATATATGTAGTCAAACACATTTGTCTCTTACATCCAATTGCCCATAAAGTTTGTGTTTTGGTATATGATTTTGGCCTAAAAAAAAAAAAAAGGGTTTTCTTTTGGTTGTGACAATATAATTTCCAATAAGCACTGACGTGCTGGCTCTTATCTCCATACTTGTAAATATCCTTGCCCTTTCTCCACAACCCACAGATTCTCATGTACATGTCTTCACTATATAATTATATATTGTTATGTATTTTGCTTGATATCTTTAGAAAGTAATGGCAGAGCAGACATGTTAGATTGGTGGTCAAATTGGCAAAAATAGGGGGAAAAGGGGGAATTCAATTATTTTGTGAATTAAATGTTTTTTATTGATTAGGATAGTATTAATGAGAGATTACATTTTAAATATTCTACCTCTTCTACCTTTATTTTGGAAAAAAACTGTTCTTCTAGAATGCTGTTTGAGGATTTCTTACACCACTTCCATCCCTGACAGGCATGTGCTAAAGTTACAAAGAAGACATTTTAATTTATTAGGGTTTTATTCTCTATTTGATGTTAATTGTTAGGCCGCGTACACAAGGTCGCTCCAAACTGATGAGAATGGTCCGACGAGCCATTTTTATTGAAGTGGCCTGATGGTCTGATGTGCGTACACACCATCGTTCCAAAAACCGATCGAGTCAGAACGCGGTGACGTCAAACACACGACGTGCTGAAAAAAACGAAGTTCAATGCTTCCAAGCATGCGTCGACTTGATTCTGAGCATGCGCGGGTTTTGAACCGATGCTTTCTGTACTAACCATCGGTTTGGACCGATCGGGCAGCGGTCCATCGGTTCGATATTAAAGCATGTTTTAAAATTTTGGACCGAAGGACAACGGACCGATGGGCCGTACACACGGTCGGTTTTGACTTAAGGCCTTTTTCATTGGTTTGGACCGACCGTGTGTACAAGGCCTTAGTATAACTTCACTATAACATCAGCTTTGAATGAGACTCTCTCTATTATTTATTCATTGTTATTTTCTATTGTCTGTACTAGGTATTATTGCTTATTCTGAAAATCCCATATAGCTTAGTGGTTCCTTCTGCTTTTTAATTAGTATTGATATAATGGGGGGTTTCTAGGCACTTTATTTTGGGTTGTTAGCCAAATACGTTCTTTTTTGGAATATATGATTTTGATTCCTTGTATTGCATAGAGTGTTTTTTGTGTTTTTTTTTATTTTTTATTTGTGAGACACCTAAAGCTGCTTTAATATATAATTTAAACTAGAAAAGATACAATTTCTGGGGAAATTGTGCGGCGTGGTCTTGCCTCCACCAATACTCCTGACTGGAGACGGTGCCCCTGGAGATGTAAATGTGATCCAACAGTGTGTCGAGCCAGTTCGATCCATTGCCCCATCAAAAACTGCTCCATTAAAAACTACCCCATCAAAACTGCACCATCCTATTTGCCCCATCAAAAACTGGTTGCTATGGAGGGTTGCTATGGACTGGTTGCTATGGACTGGTTGCTATGGTCTGGTTGCTATGGAGTGGTTGCTACGGAGTGGTTGCTACGGAGTGGTTGCTACGGAGTGGTTGCTATGGAGTGGTTGCTATGGACTGGTTGCTAGAGACGGTTGCTATGGTCGGGTTCCTATGGACGGTTGCTATGGACCGGTTGCTATGGACCGGTTGCTATGGATGGGTTGCTATGGAGTGGTTGCTATGGACTGGTTGCTATGGACTGGTTGCTATGGACGGTTGCTATGGACTGGTTGCTATGGACTGGTTGCTATGGACCGGTTGCTATGGAGGGTTGCTATGGACTGGTTTCTATGGACTGATGGCTATGGACGGGTTGCTATGGACTGGTTGCTATGGACAGTTGATATGGACTGGTTGCTATGGACTGGTTGCTATGGACTGGTTGCTATGGACTGGTTGCTATGGACGGTTGCTCTGGATTGATTGCTATGGACTGGTTGCTATGGACTGGTTGGTATTGACGGTTGCTCTGGATTGGTTGCTATGGACTGGTTGCTATGGACTGGTTGCTATGGAGTGGTTGCTATGGAGTGGTTGCTATGGACTGGTTGCTATGGACTGGTTGCTATGGACTGGTTGCTATAGACGGTTGCTATGGAATGGTTGCTATGGACAGTTGCTATGGAGTGGTTGCTATGGAGTGGTTGCTAGAGACTGGTTGCTATGGACGGTTGCTATGGACTGGTTGCTATGGAGGGTTGCTATGGTCTGGTTGCTATGGACGGGTTCCTATGGACGGTTGCTATGGACTGGTTGCTATGGACCGGTTGCTATGGACCGGTTGCTATGGACGGGTTGCTATGGAGTGGTTGCTATGGACTGGTTGCTATGGACTGGTTTCTATGGACGGTTGCTATGGACTGGTTGCTATGGACTGGTTGCTATGGACGGTTGCTATGGACTGGTTGCTATGGACCGGTTGCTATGGACTGGTTGCTATGGACTGGTTGCTATGGACTGGTTGCTATGGACAGTTGCTATGGACTGGTTGCTATGGACTGGTTGCTATGGACTGGTTGCTATGGATTGATTGCTATGGACTGGTTGCTATGGACTGGTTGCTATGGACTGGTTGGTATTGACGGTTGCTCTGGATTGGTTGCTATGGACTGGTTGCTATAGACGGTTGCTATGGACTGGTTGCTATGGACTGGTTGCTATGGACTGGTTGCTATGGACTGGTTTCTATGGACTGGTTGCTATGTATGGTTGCTATATGCAGAGCATGCAGAAGTTACGCAGAGCCAAAAAAAACTGAGCCATATCACCTCACAGTGTGTGGGAGGAGCTATAGAAAGCCCTCACAGATGTGTGTATGAAGGATTTTACCTCAGCGTCTCCTAGGAAACCAATGTAAACATATGCAAACACACTCGAGTCTCAAACTGGCGGCCCTCCAGCTGTTGCAAAACTACAAGTCCAATGAGGCATTGCAAGAATGACAGTTACCAGCATGACTCCCACAGGCAGAGGCATGATGGGACTTGTAGTTTTACAACAGCTGGAGGGCCACCAGTTTGAGACCCTTGCAAGCAGAGGAAAGTTCCCTCAGCCTTGTGTGGGAGGAGCCAACTCACCTCACAGCTGTTTGTGAGGTGTTATTAAACTCCTCAGCGTCTCCTAGGAAACCAATTGTTTGGTTTGCAGGCTCTCTGTAAACACAGCAGAAATTGAGGAATTTTTTTTAATACTTGTCCTTCAAATTAAGGTATTTACCTCACAGAAAACACCTCACAGCTACCTCACAACTGTGTGTATGAAGGTATTTACCTCACAGAAAACGCCTCACAACTACCTCACAACTGTGTGTATGAAGGTATTTACCTCACAGAAAACACCTCACAACTGCCTCACAACTGTGTGTATGAAGGTATTTACCTCACAGAAAACGCCTCACAACTACCTCACAACTGTGTGTATGAAGGTATTTACCTCACAGAAAACACCTCACAACTGCCTCACAACTGTGTGGGAGGAGCTATAGAATCCCCTTACAGCTGTGCGTGAGGAGTTTTTATTACCTCAGCGTCTCCTAGGAAACCAATGTAAACATAAGCATGCAGCCTCTAAGCAGAGACTCAGATCCTGGATTTTTCTTAAATACTTGTCCTATTCAAATGGTTGTATTTTAAAAACTATGAATCGTACAGCGAATATAGTATGTCTCTGAAATAATAAAATTGAAGGCACAGTCGCAGTTTACAAATTCCAAAGATGATTTTAGTTTTCTAAACTTTGACCTCCATTGACTTCCATTGAAATAATGGATGGCGTAGGTTGCAAACAAATTATCATATTGTGAAAACGGTTTGATCAATCACTTAGCCGTGAACACGTGTGGAGGCAGCAGGGATAGCTGAACGTTTTGATATAAGATTTGTGTAGGTCGGCTTGAAAATGAGGGTGTGGTCGCAGTTTGCAAATCATGTAATGATTTTTCATTTTTAGAAATCCCACACTCTACCGCTCCCCATTCATTCCTATGGGAAAATTTTGCCGCAAAAATTACAATATTTCGCGAACGATTCGGCGAAATTTTCCACACAGTAATAGCCCACCGATCGGGAACAATCCGCACGATTCGATATATTACTCGTCTATGTAGTGTAAAAACTGTGGGAGGAGTTAGGGGGGCAAATTTGGCTATAAGAATAATAATAATATATATGTGAGATAACAATAAGTGCTCTTGCTATGCAAGACCACTTAATTATAGCAATTATTGATCTTGATTACACATGTGACTGATGCTCACACAGTAAAAGCTTAGGTCTTTCAGAGCATCTGACATATTTCTTGTGACCTCGGTATTAATTATCTAAAATATTTTTTAAGAATTTATATATAATTTTTTTAAATGTTTCTCTTTTTTTTGTTCAAGATGTGGGTTTGATCAGGTCAGGAGAGATTTTCCCCAGAGTTTAGTTAATGAAGTAAAGCTCTGCTGACTATGCCGTCATCCAATCATATGCAAGCAAAAATATTTTTTTTTATATATATATATTTCCTTGTATGTAATTAATTTTTTTCTTGCAGAATGGACCAAACTGAAAGGTCTGCTGAAAATTCCTTTGCAATTTGCAACTTTCCTTGCACAGTGAAAAACCTATTTGCCTTTAGCAAATCAAGCGCACCCTCACTTTGTAATAGCCGCACAGATATATATATATACACACTTACCGGCCACTTTATTAGGTATATCTGTTCAATTGCTTGGTAACACAAATTGCAAATCAGTCAGTCACATGGCAGCAACTCAATGCATTTAGGAATCTAGATGTGGTGAAGATGACTTGCTGAAGTTCAAATCGAGCATCAGAATGGGGAAGGAAAGGGATTTAAGCGACTTTGAACTTGGCATGTTTGTTGGTGCCAGACATGCTGATTCTGAGTATTTAAAAAACTGTTGATCTTCTGTGATTTTCATACATAACCAACTCTAGGGTTTACAGAGAATGGTCCAAAAAATAGATAATATCCAGTGAGCGGCAGTTGTGTGGATGAAAACGCCTTGTTGATGTCAAAGGTCAGAGGAAAATGGTCAGGTTTGAGATGATAGAAAGGCAACAGAAATGCAAATAACCACTCATTACAATCAAGGTATGCAGAATATAATCTCTGAATGCACAATATATCAAACCTTGAAGCAGATGGGCTACAGCAGCAGAAATACACCCTGGGTGCCACTCCTGTCAGCTAGGAACAGGAAACCAAGGGTAAAATTCGCACAGGCTCACCAAAATTGGACAATAGAAGATTGGAAAAACTTTGCCTGGTCTGGTGAGTCTCACTATCAGCTGCGACATTCATATGGTAGGGTCATGAAAGCATGGATCCATCCTGTCTTGTATCCAGGCCCGGATTTATTCCCTTTGCCGCCCCAAGGCCAGGTCTTTCAATGCCGCCCCCGCCTGCGCAGTACAGGGGGGACATTATCTGATGGGGGACTTTTTCGTCAGGACACTGAGAAGTGGGGGGGGGGTGTTGCTGCCAAAAATGACATTGAGCATTGGGGGGTGCTGCTGCCGAAAATGACAAAATGACATTGAGAATCGGGAGGGGGGTTGCTGCTGCCAAGAACTATCTCACCTCCTCTTCCCTTTGTTTTTTCTCCTCTCACCATCCGCATGACAGGGGGGAACTCCGGATATGAAAGTAAAAGTGTCCTCTCCTCTCAGCCGCAGTGCCGCCCCTGCACCCACTGCCGCCCCGAGGCCTGGCCTTGTTGGCCTTGTCTGGAATCCGGCCCTGCTTGTATCAATGGTTCTGGCTGGTGGTGGTGGTTTAATGGTGTGAGGGAGATTTGCATTATGGATGTGCAGCCCACAAATTTGCAGCAACTGCATTATGCTATCATGTCAATATGGACCAAATATGGAAGAATGTTTCCAACACCTTATTGAATCTATGCCAGGAAGAATTAGCTCCTTTAATGTCGACGGTCACTAAATATACGGCCCCACTGGACTGGGGCTGCATATTTGGGTACTGCCCGTATTTTGGTACGTCCAATTCCATGTCACCTGATTGCTGTGATAGCCTCTGATTGGCTATCATGTGATCAGTCATGTCTGCCCCTGTGTTTTCTGTCTTTGTGAATGAATGAGAGAGATATGCTGTATCACTATCTGTTCTTGCAGAAATAGAAAAAAATATGTGTACAGAACAAAAATAAAGAATAAAAATAAAATAATAATAATAATAATATATCTTTTTTTAAATACCTAGATCAAGATTTGATCTAGGTCAGTGGCAGAGTTAAGCCGCGTACACACGATCAGTCCATCCGATGAGATTGGTCTGATGGATGTTAAAAAAACGATTGTGTCATAACGCGGTGACGTAAAACACAACGACGTGCTGAAAAAAACGAAGTTCAATGCTTCCAAGCATGCATCGACTTGATTCTGAGCATGCGAGGATTTTTAACCGATGGTTGTGCCTATTAACGATTGGTTTTGACCTATCGGTTAGGAATCCATCGGTTAAATTTAAAGCAAGTTGGCTTTTTTTTAACCGATAGTTAAATAACCTATGGGGCCCACACACGATCGGTTTTGACCGATAAAAACGGTTAGGGCCAGGGTCAAAGGTCAAGGTCAGGGTCAAAGCTCAGGGTCAGTATTTTTTGGGGACATTGTTATTTTTAACCACTTTGTGCCCGCGCTATAGTCGAATGACGGCTACAGCGCAGGCCTTAAATGCCAGGAGTCTATCATATGACGACCCCCCGTGCATTAACTGCAGAATGCTCTGTGATTACCGAGTCAGTGAGACTCGTCTTCTCACAGATCGGAGTAAGGGTCCGGAGTAAGGGGCATGTCATAGAATGCATTAAGATAAAAAAAAAAAAACTTCTGACTTTACAACCCCTTTAAACTTATTTTAATGTATTTCTTTATAGCTGCAAACAATATAAATCCACTTTGTGTATGTCAAATGCATTTGCAAACCCATTATCTTGTAGAAGTAGCAGTGACATCATCACTCTACAGAGGGCAGACCTGTAGGTTGGACACAGAAGGCACTCCCTCTACAGTGTCCAGAAACTACAGGGGTACAGATTCAAGACTTGTCAGTGACTCTGCACATGGAGAGAAAACAGCAGTGCCTGGCCTTAAAGGGGTTGTAAAGGAAAAAAATGTTTTTCATAATAAGCATCCTTTACCTGCAGACATTCCTCTTTTCACTTCCTCATTGTTCGTTTTTGCTCAGAAGTTGCTCTATTTCTTCTCTGTTCTGTTCACTTCCTGCTTGTCTGATTTTACTGACCATTGTGAAGGGAGGCTTTACTGCGGTGGTCAGTAACGTGCTCACCCCCTCCTGGGAACGACATCTGTGTGGCAGGACGCTCTCTACGTGTTAGAGACTTCAAGGAGGTGTGAATTACTGTGCGTGCCGCAATTCATACTGGGAAATGTATAGGTAGATTCAGAAAGAGTAAGGCCGGCTTATCAGTAGATAAGCCGACCTAACTCAGAATCTACGCCGACTTATGTTTAAGTGTATTCTCAATCAGAGATACACTTAAACATATCTAAGATACGACGGCTTGCGCCGTCCTATCTTAGGTTGCAATATTTCGGATGGCCGCTAGGTGGCGATTCCATTGCGGTCGGCGAGAATATGTAAATTTGTAGATACGCCGATTCACGAACGTACGCCCGGCCGACGCAGTACTTTTACGCCGTTTACGTTAGAGATAGGCCGCCTAAAGTTAGAGCTAGGCCCTAGTTGGAATAGTAATGTTAAGTATGGCCGCCGTTCCCGCGTCGAAATTCGACATTTTTACGTCATTTGCGCAAGTCGTCCGTGAATCGGGATTTATGTCGTTTACGTCCACGGCAAAATCAATAGGCCCGTGCGGCGTACTTAGCCGCAATGCACACTGGGAAATGTAGGCCCCCGGCGCATGCGCAGTTAAAAAAAACGTCAAAAACTTAAGTTCAAGCCCCATTAACATAAAACACGCCCCCT
This sequence comes from Rana temporaria, assembly GCF_905171775.1. Lineage (NCBI taxonomy): Eukaryota > Metazoa > Chordata > Amphibia > Anura > Ranidae > Rana > Rana temporaria. The sequence goes on from NC_053489.1 coordinate 117,798,171, forward strand.
TACACACATTTGAATTAGGCGCCCTTACGCCCGCCCGCTTTAGGCTACGCCGCCGTAACTTAGCAGGCAAGTACCGTATTTGCCGGTGTATAAGGCGACCGGGCGTATAAGACGACCCCCAAATTTTACAGTTTTTAAAGATTTTTTGCCTGTAATCACCATACAAGACGACCCCCCTTCCGAGGCTTCCGATTCTTCATATTTCTTCCTTCTGGAGCCAAATTCTTCTTCCTTCTTGCTGGAGCAGAAGCACAGCGAATGATGTATTCTATTAATGAATACAAAGCCTGCTTGAATTGGCAGAGGCTGTAACATCATTAGCCCACATGTCTCTGACTCTCAAAGCCAATCCGAGCAGGCTACTGTAGCCTGCTCGGATTGGCAGAGGTTGTTACTCCAATCTGAGCATGCTTTGTATTCATTTGAATATTTCGCTCACCAGGATTGGCTAAGCGGTATATACTGTATGTAGCCGAAGCTACATACAGTATTACCGCACATCCAGCAGGCATCCGAGCAGCTGACCCGGCGTATAAGACGACCCCTGCTTTTTGGCCAGTTTTTTTAAGTGTAAAAGGTAGTCTTATACGCCAGCAAATACAGTACATTGTGAAGCATGTACTTGCCTAGCTAACTTACGACGGCGTAGCCTAAACACGCTAAGCTACGCCGCCGCAAGTTTAGGACAATGTACCTGAATCTACCTAGTAGTTCTTAAATGAACAAGCGATGAAAACCAGGAAGTGAATGAGAGAACAGAAACTAGAATGCCAGAGGTGATATAGATGAAGGAATTTAATAGGTATTTACTCGTTTTTTAACAGAATCATTACACTATTATGTCTGTCTACCTTGCAGACATTAATTTTAGGCAAAAAAAATGTTTTCCTTTACAACTCCTTTAATTACAAAAAACTTTGCAAAAATATAAAATGCAAAAGTTGTTTCATGGTGTTCACTGTATAAATCTAAAAAAATATATACGCAAAGGAGATCAAGATCCAAGTAAGAATACATATCCATCTTGTACAGTGTTTAGACAATATTTATTTTATCCTTCATCTCAGTTGTAAAGCAGATATGAAATGTTAGTGATTTGGTTAAATATTTACCTTTGTCATATGTATTGAACATTTGGGGCTGTATTGTTTCTTGTTGACTGGAAAGTAACATCAAAGTATTATAGCAAAGTATTATAGCAAAAGTACTCTGAGTACCCGAGCCTTGACTTTAATATACCATGCCACTTAGCAGTCAGTAGTAGAGAGCAATACCAAAATAGACCACGCAGGCAAATCAGCTCTTCACCAGCTGTTGTGTTTTCTGTTTTGCTTACGCTAGATACTTCATGCTCCATATTCTCTGAAAAAATAGGATGTGAATTGATTTGCACATTATCTAAGCAATGAAGACATCGAATTATTCCTGACATCCTCTATTCTCGTTTTTGATTTGTAGGCCAGCTATGCTCTGCAGCTGAAGCAAATTACATCAACAGAAATGCTGATGTGACCACAAGTTGACAAAGGACATGATTTCTTCGAAAAGAAAAGAAACTGCAGTTTATGAAATGCTATGTAATAATGTTGTTTAACCCACAGATTCTGCATCTTAAGTATATTTTATTTCCAATCTTCTCATCATTTCATTGTTAAAAGACTTCGAGAAGTGGAAATAGAATAAAAGCTACGGAATTAAAAATTGTTCTAAACCCTTTAATAGCTCAGCTGCAAGCCCCATTGTTTATCTAATTCATTGTGTGATTGAACCGATTCATGTGACTGTCTTAATTTAGCTTCCTAGTTCACAATCTATATTTTGAAAGTTTTTTTCCTCTAAAGAAGAAAAGTGACAAAACATGAAAATGGGTAGAAAGCTTTTTTAACTCTTTATCTTTGCACGGACAGATACAAATGTCCATTAAAGAACTTTACAAAGGGTGGCTTTGTGGATAGGTCAGGGTGAATGTAGATTAAATAAGCCTGAATTTGTGTTTCTCACCACAGAACGGTAGCTCTAGTCCAGAAGTAGTTCCACCTGCTGGGGATTTCCTATAGATGGCACTAATTGGGATGAATGAACATTTTGAAATTTGCTTTGCCAGCGATTGATCCAATCTGTTCACATAAGAAGGTCTAGGTCTGCTGTTATTTCTCTGATGGTGTCTTTCTTTATTTTTAGTCCTCTTTTTACATTTCATTCAGAATAGAAGATTTGGAACTAAAGTCCAATATTCTCTGAAATGTATATTCATATCACCATTTTGGGCATTGTTAACCATTATAAGTCAGTAAATTTGTGGCAATTTTTTTAGGGGGGTGGCAAACAGTATCACCCCCCCCCCCCCAGGTGGTCGTGTCGTGAGCACTTATCTCATCTATGGTGGGCAACGCTTCTTCCAGGCTTCCCATGTTCGGCGGCAGCAGCTTCCCCTCTCCACGGTCATGGCGGCGTCTTCCATTTCCTTCCTCCTCCTCGAGCGGCCAATTGGGACTGTTCTCTTTTCGAACAATCTGAAAACGGGTCTCAGACCCGCTTCTGATTGGCTGCATTGAGGATCAGTGTTTCAACAGAGAATATTAATTTGCTGTTGATACACCTGGGTGGGCTTGTAGCTTAATGCTCTGTGCCCTGAGCCCACTCTATTTTGAAGCCTATTAGAGTCTCTGGCTCTAATCAGCTGCTTCAAAAAAAGTACCGTTGTAATTTATGTGTCCTGAAAGGGGCCAGATGCATGAATTGGGGGTGGCGGTCATGGATAGAGGGGTGACTCCCCTAATGGACAGGCCACCTCTGGTAGTATTGGTAGTTTCACATCTGCTGCGGGAGTGTCGACGAGGGATAGAGCTCACCCCAGCTCCTGTGCTCCTGTGATAAAAAAGAGGAAGGAATCCCTAGTGCCGCACATCCACTGAGTGCTGTAGTGGTAATGAGAGTGGCAACCTCAGCCTAGGCTCCCACCAAGCCATGCTCTTAACATGTTTCGATTCTCCCCCCAGAGCTTAGTCATGTGGATGGAGATACCATGCGTGTGGGGAGTATTTAAGCATCATCAGTCGTCACTTAAAGTGTATAAAGAGCATAGTGTTAATCATTCTGGCTGTTAGGAGAGGAATAGTAAAGTAATGTGAGAAAAAAAAAAGAAGAAAATAGTAAAGGAATGGAGGAAGAATCTGGAGAGAAGTAGAAAATAGAAAATTAAAATGATATGACGGAGATAAAAAAGAAAATGATATGATAAGGATGAAAAAGAAAAGGTGAAAGTGGAAATGAATGAATGATGCAAAGAATGAATGTTAAAGGATGAGAGGAGAAAAGTAAATGATGAAATTAATAAAAAAAAATATTTATTTAAAAAAATTATTTATTAAAAAAAAACTGTGGAAAAAAAGTAGAAAATAAAAATGAAAATAGAAAATAAAGAATGAAAAATAAAATATAAAAGGTAAAAAATTGAAAATATAATTTTTGGGCAATGGTGGTATTAAAGAGCTTGGGGGCCATGATGGTCTTGAGAAATGTGGCCTACATGCTTTTGGCTCAGTTAAATGGATGTCATAGGGACTAAGGAAATTAGCTCAGTTGTGAGCGGGTGGCATGGGAGATGGCAGTGCAGATTCTAAGAGCCAGCTGGAGTTCCACCAGGGGCCCCTCACAGAAATACGGACTTAGCAACATGCTGACCGTCAGATTCACCCTGCCTAAACATGTGGAGACCCACACAAACTGAAGGTGAACAGCACAGATGTTTTCAGGTACTACTGGCAGAGGTAGGAACCATACTGTGTAGATGAAGTAGATCCATAAAACAACCCACAGCTTCAGTCACTACATTTCCAGTTATGTCTGTCTGGTCTGACAATGGTGGTTCAAAGCTAAGAGGAAGCTCCTCACCAGCTCCAGTCACATGACACAGTCAATGGGAGAATGTCCTTGACTCTGTACTGCAGCTTTCTCTGGTAAGTAGAGGAAGAAAATCTGCACTAAAGATCTGCACTAAAGTGGGAACTGTACTAAGAAGGTGTCTGTACTGGGGGTCTATACTGGAGGTTAGGCTAGGAGGGGGGTCATTACTGGGGGAGGGTCTATACTTAAGGGTTAAGTTTAGAAGGTGTGAAGCATATGCTTCAGTGTAATTCTCCCTGCTTGTTTTAGTTATATTGTGTGTGTTAGAGGTAAAAAGGGTTCCTGTGTTACATGCTGATTGATATGTTAATGACCCTTCCTCAGCCAGCTCCCTATTTCAAAGAGTTAATTGACTCTCTTGTGTGTATTGTTCTAAATGTTAATTGATAAAGGAATGTGTCTGATCAGGTTAAACATAGCGGAGCCGAACCGGCTAGATACTGATTAGTTCAAAGAAATATCCTTATTTCAAAGGATCTGTATTGAAGATCCCCCACTGTGTGAGGGGGGCGGAGATTGTCATTGTAACAGTTGTAACCACATATAAGCTCTGTGTTATACCATTAAAAGTCTGTCTGGTTCCAGCAGTAAGCTTGTCTCATGTATGGATGATTCTGTGATGTTCTGTTATGGGAAGAAGGGACTGTTTGACGGGGATATCATACCAATACCGTCACAATTGGTTGGCAGCAGTGGGATTTTCCCTTCTATTCCCCTTCACATCCGGATTCCAAGCAGACACTGGAAGAACTACTGGAAGTTTGTGGAAGGATTGCTAGCAACAAAAGCAAGCGGGTCATCATAGCAGAATCAATGGAGATAGACCAGGAGGACGGGATTGCAGCAACACCAGCAGTACAAGAGATGGAGACACCAGTGATTCAGGAAGAGGAATCGCCAGCCAACAAAGTAATGAGAGAGAAGCTAGCATGGTTCGGTCCGAACCCAACGGCAGATGTGGTGCTGAAAGTGATGGACCTGTTAGCAAAGGCAGAACAAAGGCTAAACAAATAAGAGATGCAGAGCTACAGTTAAAACTGGCAGCAGTCCAACAAGCAGCCGCACATCCTCCAAACAGTGAGTACAGCACAGCAGATGCAAGGAAGATTCCGTTTAGCGCTTTTAAAGCTTTTGATGAAAAGGACTGTGAGATTGATAACTACCTGGCAGACTTTGAGCGACAATGTAACCTGCACCGAATAGCTAGAGGAGAGTGGGTTGCAATATTGTCAGGCAAACTGTCAGGCAAAGCTTCTGATGCTTTCCGGACCGTGCCAGATCAGGATATCCATAGCTACGCCCGGGTAAAGAAGCGCTCGTTATGCAGTAACCCCAGAGTCCCACCGACAGAAGTTCAGGGACTCACGCAAAACCACGAAAGACTCTTACGTGGAATGGGCATGCCAGTTATCCCGGTCGGCCTCTAACTGGGTTAACAGCAGCCAGGCCACCACCGCAGAGGACATTTTGCAACTAATGCTCCTGGAGCAATTTTACAATCACATCCAGACGGACGTCAAAGACTGGGTGAGAGATCGCAGGCCCATGACTCTACCAGAGGCCGCGAAATTGGCGGATGAATATGCGGATACTCGCAAGACGAACCAGGTCACACCACAGGTACAACCTCCACGACCAACGGCGCCCTCACACCCACCAGCCGCTAGATACCAACCTCCTAACAGACCGATGACATCGAGCCCTCGCTATCCACGCCAGGAGGACAACAAACAACGCTGCTTCCGGTGCAAACAGCTGGGTCACTTCAAGCAGAATTGCCCCATGAATGACAACACCAGGTCAAATTGGTCTCAACCGGTGTACCACCCACCAGCAGCAGCCCATTGTGTAGACTCGGCTTGGGATCCCCAGGAGCTGGGTCAGGAAGAACCATTGGGCACCCCTTACGAAGCCCTCACAGTACAATCTGTTATTACGGACAACAGGGAACACCATTGTCAGCTGGTCATGGGTGCCAGCTCTGAGCCGGAGGGGCCCTGGAGGGAGCTGGGCAGAAAGAGGCACCGCCGGCTACCCCCCAAGAAGAAGAGGTCCTGGAAGCCGTATAACCAGCTGACCTGGGAGGAGAAGAAGCGACTGGAGGAGAGGGAGTCGCAGCGGGCGTCCCAGATGCGGGCTGAGATGTTCGCCAAGGGCCCACCGGTGGCCCCTTACACCACCACCCAGTTCCTGATGATGAAGGACCACGTGGAGAGCCTGCAGGACATGAGCAAGCAGGATCTGATCCGTGAGTACATAGAGCTGGAGGAGTGCATAAGCCGCATGGAGGAGGAGAACAACCACCTGAGGTCACAGCGGGCTGACCCCCCCGGGCTCCATGAACTGGAGATGGAGCTGGAGAAGCTCAAAGAGGAGAACCGGCGGCTGCGGAGGGAGCAGAGGGTGGCTGACCCTATGGGGCACTGATCCCCCCCCGGACTCTGAGCACCAGTGCTACAGCATTTCAACAAATATAACTTTTTCTTTTTATGAATCTCCTGTGATTGTCACTTCAGAGCCATAACCTGCACTCCCATAGCGGGACACCTAGATGGCGGCACACAGACCCATTCGCCGTCTTCACACTGACTTCTGGTGACTCTGCAGATTGCACCAAGACTTGGGGACTGAACGGCGTGTGATCTGACGACCCGGTGGCATACCTGAGTCTGAAGCAGTTGCCAAGGGAGGTCAGTTACGCCAAACAGAGTTAACCTCGGACTAAAAGCTCTGAACCCGTCAACCCTACTGGACCAGGGAAGGTCCAACCGGGTTTGCCGGAGCAGGGAGAAAAAGGGGGGCCATTGTGAAGCATATGCTTCAGTGTAATTCTCCCTGCTTGTTTTAGTTATATTGTGTGTGTTAGAGGTAAAAAGGGTTCCTGTGTTACATGCTGATTGATATGTTAATGACCCTTCCTCAGCCAGCTCCCTATTTCAAAGAGTTAATTGACTCTCTTGTGTGTATTGTTCTAAATGTTAATTGATAAAGGAATGTGTCTGATCAGGTTAAACATAGCGGAGCCGAACCGGCTAGATACTGATTAGTTCAAAGAAATATCCTTATTTCAAAGGATCTGTATTGAAGATCCCCCACTGTGTGAGGGGGGCGGAGATTGTCATTGTAACAGTTGTAACCACATATAAGCTCTGTGTTATACCATTAAAAGTCTGTCTGGTTCCAGCAGTAAGCTTGTCTCATGTATGGATGATTCTGTGATGTTCTGTTATGGGAAGAAGGGACTGTTTGACGGGGATATCATACCAATACCGTCACAGAAGGTATCTGTATTAGGGGGTTGTCTGCACTGAAGTGAATCTGTACTGAGAGCTGTCTGTACTGGGGGGAGAGGGGTCTGTATTTACTGCTGCTAAAAATATTCCTGTTGAGGGCTCCTGGTTGTTAGGGAGTTGGCAGCCACTGACATTCCAACAACTAACAACTCCTAATCATTTACAGAAAAAAATTGTAAGCAGAAAAAACACACACACTATTTTTTACAAGTCCTATAGTTAAAAATGTTGTTCAAAAAATGCTCCATAATTTGAATCCATCATCACTCAAGTCATCCATGGATGCAGATCCACATCAATCATAATGCCGACGATGACTGCTAACCCACTGAAAGGAAAGAACACTCCACCCGCAGAAACGTTTGAACTTGTCACTTGACATCCGGTGAATGACTTTTCTGGGGTTTTGCCACTAAAGAAAACTAAGGGGTGGGTTTTAATGGACCACGTCTCTGACCAAAGGCTTTTATAATGTCCCTAATAATTTAATGTACTGTACCTTTTTGTCATTCCACAGGCATGCTAAGTTTTAAAGTGTGTCATATTAGGTATCTATTTACTAGGTGTAACATTATCTTTTATGTTTTACAACAATTGGGTATTCCATTGTGTTTGTATGCACTAAAACTCATTTAAGTGTATTTTTCCCCCCAAATTTGCATTTTATAAACCACTGCACAAATACTTTATGACATAAAGACTTGCAACAACTACCATTTTATTCTCCAGGACATTTGCTTGCAGAACATACATAATGTTTGGGTGCTTAAAGTAAAAGTCTAGCAAAAAAATGCAGATTTTTACATGTGTGTGAAAAATTTCTGAAATGGCCTGGGCAGCAAGTGATATATTGTCTTTTTTCTCTATTGGTGAACATTCTTTAACCTCCCTGGTGGTATTCCCGAGTGTGGCTCGGGGTGAAATTTCATTACCATTAGCGGTAACCCCGATCCGCACTCAGGATTGTTTCGCTGGATCCTGGAAGACCAGGTTACTTACTTTGTCCCCAGGATCCCGCAATGTATTCCCGCTGTGTATGGCGGCCAGATCTTCTGCCCGATGCACTGTGTGTTATGGCTTCCGTTCCCTGCGAGCGTCACGACGCAGGGGGGTGAAACCCGGCGACAAATTCAAAAAGTATAAAGCACAACACACAGATACATTGTAATGTTATTGGATTACATTACTAAATACAATAAATTTACCTTAGTTTGCCCCCCAGTGCTTTCTCCAGTGCCCTTGCCTGCAGTTTTACTGTACTTTCTGTCTGGAAACTGCAGAACGACTATGGCATCAAAAAAACAACCTCTACCTCAAAAGTGGTTTATGACCTGCTGAAAAACAGCGACAGCGATACAGAATCGCTTGCAAAATTGAGTGACAGCGATTCGTGGGGAAATTGGGTATTCCATTGTGTTTGTATGCACTAAAACTAATTTAAGTGTATTTTTTCCCCAAAATCAGCATTTTAAAAACCACTGCACAAATATTGTATGACATAAAGAATTGCAACAACTACCATTTTATTTTCCAGGACATTTGCTTGCAGAAAATACATAATGTTTGGGTCTTAAAGTACCGTAATAGTCTGGCAAAAAAATGCAGATTTTACATGTGTGTGAAAAATGTCTGAATTGGCCTGGGCAGCTAGTGATATATAGTCTATTTTCTCTATTGGTGAACATTCCTTAACCTCCCTGGCGGTATTCCCGAGTGTGGCTCGGGGTGGAAATTTCAGTACCATTAGCGGTAACCCCGAGCCGCACTCGGAATTGCGTCGCTGGATCCTGGAAGACCAGGTTACTTACCTTGTCCCCAGGATCCCGCAATGTATTCCCGCTGTGTATGGTGGCCAGATCTTCTGCCCGATGCACTGTGTGCCATGGCTTCCATTCCCTGTGAGTGTCGCGACACAGAGGGGTGGAACCAGCAACAATCTCAAAAAGTATAAAGCACAACACATAGATACATTGTAATCTTATTGGATTACATTACTGAATACAATAAATTTACCTTAGTTTGCCCCCCAGTGCTTTCTCCAGTGCCCTTGCCTGCAGTTTTACTGAACTTTCTGTCTGGAAACTGCAGAATGACCATGGCATAAAAAAAACAACCTCTACCTCAAAAGCGGTTTATGACCTGCTGGAAAACAGTGACAGCGATACAGAATCGCTTGCAGAATTAAGTGACAGCATTTCGTGGGGAAATTCGTCATCAGACATGGAAAGCGATTTCAGTGATGATTTTGCAACTGAGCTCAGTGATGTGCAGACTTGGTGCTCTATTGACTGTGGTACGGAGCACGTAGTGCCCCCAAGATTCCCGTTCACTGGAGCACCTGGTATCAAAGTGGATGTTGAATATGACAACCCCTTGGCATACCTCCAACTCTTTTTGACCGAAAAAAAATGTTACGGATACAAATTGGTACCAGAATCAACAAGCTGCTATGCATCAGAGGTTTTCAAGGAGCAGAAAGTGGGAACCAGTGACCAAAGAGGACATTTGGAAGTTTCTGGGCCTAATAATTCTTCAGGGAGTGGTGGGGAAACCCCTGCAGAAGTGGTATTGGACAACCAATAAATTACTAGCCACTCCATTCTTTGGCACGGTCATGTCGGAGTACACATTTTCTCTGATAATGAAGTAAAATAATGAAGAATTTGATGAGACTATGCATCCAGCACCAAAACTCAAAAAGATTTGGGAGATCTATTAAACTATTCAGAGAAATTATTCAGAGAAATTTCCAGCAGAGCTATGTACCAAATAGAGACATCAGTATAGACGAAAGTCTAATAGCCTGCAAGGGAAGACTCAGCTGGATACAATATATGGCGTCAAAGAGGGCACAATTTGGCATAAAATCATTCATGCTATGTGAATCCAGCCCTGGTTAAATATGGAATTCGGTCCTATACACCGGGGAAGGAATCAAATTCAACTAAAGATTCCGTAATTATGGAATGGCAACCTCTTCATCCTGGATCCTGAAGAAAAAATTGATAAATACTTTGAATTTTTTTTTAAATACTTTGATTGAGCCATTGTTGAATCAGGGCTACTGTGTAACCACAGACAATTTTTACACTTCTCCAGAACTCTATGAGTTCCTTCTCCAGAACAAGACCGGTGCCTATGGGAAGGAATCAAATTCAACGAAAGATTCTGTAATTATGGAATGGCAACCTCCTCAGGATCCTGGATCCTGAAGAAAAAAATGATAAATACTTTGAAAAAAAAAATTGAAATGCTTTGATTGAGCCATTGCTGAATCAGGGCTACTGTGTAACCACAGACAATTTTTACACTTCTCCAGAACTCTATGAGTTCCTTCTCCAGAACAAGACCGGTGCCTATGGGAAAGAATCAAATTCAATGAAAGATTCCGTAATTATGGAATTGCAACCTCTTCAGGATCCTGGATCCTGAAGAAAAAATTGATAAATACTTTGAATATTTTTTTTTTAAATACTTTGATTGAGCTATTGCTGAATCAGGGCTACTGTGTAACCACAGACAATTTTTACACTTCTCCAGAACTCTATGAGTTTCTTCTACAGAACAAGACTGGTGCCTATGGGACCGTTAGGGCTAACCGGTGTGACATGCCAACCTTTGGCAATAAAAAGCTCAAGGCAGGAGAAACAGTTGCCTGGCAGAAAGGCAAAATGATGGCACTGAGATGGCGAGACAAAAAATATGTGTACCTAATGAGTACTATTCATAACACCTCTACTGTCATGGTATACACAAAAGGTGGAAAAGAGATGATGAAACCACAAGTCATAATGGACTACAACTACACCATGGGAGGTGTTGACAGAGCTGACCAGGCCATAACATTTTATCCAGCGATGAGAAAACAACAAAAAAATATTACAATAAAATCTTCAGGCATCTTCTTGAAAAGTGGTTGTGGGATGCCTTCATTCTGCTAAAAAAAAAAAGAGTGACAAGCCTGTGGTTCATGCAGTCTTTGTTTGGAAAGTTGCCGAACTTATATTTCTGAAGCACCAAACTCCAACGGCTGTAAATAGGGCTGGACGTCGTGCTGCTTGCGTTGTCAACCCAGAACGCCTGACTGGTCATCACTTTATGGACCACATTCCACCAAAGGAAAAAAGTCAGCACCCACAAGGATGTGAGAGGTTTGTTGCTCTAATGCCGCGTACACACCATCGTTTTCTGCGATGGAAAAAAACGTCATTTTCAAAAACGTCAATTTAATTGACCGTGTGTGGGCAAAAACGTCGTTTTATGTCTTCTAAAAAACGACAGAAAAAAATTGAAGCATGCTTCAATTTTATGTGTCGTTTTTGGCCGACGTCGTTTTCTGTGTTCTAAACATTGACCGTGTGTACGTAAAAACGTCGATTTAAGCCCGCGCATGCTCAGAAGCAAGTTAGGAGACGGCAGCGCTCATTCATGTAAAACGACTGTTCAGAATGGAATCAGCACATTCGTTAAGGTGTTTTTCAGCTTATAGACAAGAAAACGAAATTTAAAGCACAGTCACTGAAAATCACGAATCGTATCTCACCAAACTTTTACTAACACGCAGCAACACGATATCAGCAAAAGAGGCCGTCTTCCGCATGGAAACGACCCTTTATAGTGACGTCGTGCGTGATTGACGGAACTGCGCTGTGCTAGAGCGTTGTGAAAAAGCAATGGTGTGTATGCTACGTCGTTGTTCAAATTGAAGTTTGAAAAATGACGTTTTTTTAAAGCACATAAAGCGTCGCATTTTTCCATCGCAGAAAACGATGGTGTGTACGCGGCATTAGAGTGACGACACTGGTAGGAAAATCAGAAAAGAAACCAGGCTCTATTGTCTTGATTGTGACTTCGGACTTTGTGCTTTCCCATGTTTCAGAATTGACCATACCCGGGATGTTTACTGAAGCAATATGACTAGTAATAGTCAAAAAAAGTCAGTGATTTTGATTTAATTGACTAAAATGTATTGAATAAAAAGTATTATTATTATATTATTATTTGTTATTATTTATAGTTATTTATTATATTATAATTTATAATTTTGTGTTTCAAACTTTATCATACCCGAGATGTCTACTAGACATATTTAAGTGAGTTATTCCTAAGAATTTCAGGCCAACAACAAATGCCAAATTTTCATGCAAAATAATTGTACCGCTTTCTGCATCAAAAATCTGACATAATCATACCGCCAGGGAGGTTAATTCTTATGGTTGAATTTTCCTATGGCTATTTTCTAGGATCAAATATTACATTCACCCGGCATAAGGCAACAAATAGGAACTGACATTACATATATATTATAAACATTACAGATATTATTTATTTAATTTGGGCTTGGTTCACATAAATGCAAATTGGATGCACTTTAAACAGAATTTGATTTGCATTACATGTGAACTAAACGGCTTTCAATAGAGGCGATTTATGTTTTTCAGTCTGGTTCAGGTGCGATTTCTATTAAAAATTAGCACCAAAATCGCACCTATACCATTGAACAAAACCGTATCGGACTCCTTTTAAAAACAGTGTTGAAACACGCAGCCGGACATATGTAAACCGAGCCTTATGTGAATAATGAGACGTTCACAAAGCAATATTTTTTAAAAGTAGATTTCTAAGTGTGCTACTGGTAAGTTGGTAAGTTGCAATATATTAAAAAATAATTATGTCTTTAGATCTTCTTTAACTTTTTTTTAGCACCAGAAGCTCAACACTCTCAGATACCTGGCATCCAAAACCATTGTACAGCTCTACTGTATGCACTAGCTTTACACACTGGAACAATGTCCTTTCTTACAACTGGTGAGAACTTTTAAAACACTGATTTTTTAATTGAAATAGCTGTCTCATCGAACTCACAGGCTCATTTATCATATCACTGGAAATTGACTTCATTACTACAAATGGCACAATTTGCATCAAATCCCATAGGCTAAGGTATATTGATGGTTGTGTCTGTTCTGTGTTGAATTCCCATTACACTGTTGGTACTGAAGCATGTCTATATGTCTTATATATTTGTGAGATCCAGTAGTAATTGTACTGAGCATGAAAAGTCAGTCCTCAGCAGCCGTGACAGTTTACAGCTGACAGTATATTTGATGGTAAGTTGGATCTAGTGAAATGCATACAATGCATGTAGTTGCAATCTATGTCCTAAATTTACATGTTTCTCTTTGAATAAGCTTGGGAGCTGTCATGGCTGACAACTAACATAAAACATCAATATTTCTGTCAAACTCTGTCTCCAAAAACATAGATATATCACTCTTATTTCTGAGTTTTGTATTTTTGTATGCAGTAATTATTGGCACTGTTAGATACGTGCTAGAAAACAGGGGAGGGATAAAGATGATGAATAATATCCAGGATGGTGTTTTTAATGCAGAGCAGTGTATATAGGAGAGTATACTGTACATGACGTAGAGAAGTATATGTATTATTAAGCAGTTCTACAGCAAGATGGGCAGAACAGGTAAGCTATACAGGGTTCAGGGACAGTTTTAACCACTTATAGACCGGAAGATTTTCTTGCATAATTAATGACCAGGCCATTTTTTGTGATACGGTACTGCGTCATTTTAACTGACAATTGCGCGGTCGTGTGACTCTGTAACCAAAAAAAATTGACGTCCTTTTTTCCCCCACAAATACAGTGCCTGCTGCCGAGAATGTGTTTTTAGCACGACGGCATCGCGCTGATTCTCGGCGACAGGGTGCCGACATCTCGCACTCACTGGAATAGTAAAAGCACATCCCAGCAAGCGCGTCATAGAAGCGACGGGAGATCCGACTTGGATTCCCGCCAATTCTACACGTGTGCGGCGTTTGGTATGAATCCTGAGGGGGAAGTCCCCGCCGGATTTTAACTAAAAATCCGGCATGGGTTCCCCCCTCGGGAGCATACCGGGCCCTTAGGTCTGGTATGGGTTGTAAGGAGACCCCCCTACGCCGAAAAAACTGCGTAGGGGGTCCCCCTACAATCCATACCAGACCCGTATCCAAAGCACGCTACCTGGCCGGCCAGGAAAGGAGTAGGGACGAGCGAGCGCCCCCCCCTCCTGAGCCGTACCAGGCTGCATGCCCTCAACATGGGGGGGTTGGGTGCTCTGGGGCAGGGGGGCACACTGCGGCCCCCCCCCACCCCAGAGCACCCTGTCCCCATGTTGATGAGGACAGGGCCCCTTCCCGACAACCCTGGCCGTTGGTTGTCGGGGTATGCGGGCAGAAGGCTTATCGGAATCTGGGAGCCCCCTTTAATAAGGGGGCCCCAAGATACCGGCCCCCCACCCTAAGTGAATGAGTATGGGGTACATCGTACCCCTACCCATTCACCTGCAAGAAAAGTGGTATAAACACAAATAAAAAAACACAGGGTATTAAAATATTTTATTATTCTGCTCCGGAGGCCGCCCCCTGTCTTCTTTAGCTCTTTTCACCAGGGGGGGCTTCTTCTTTGACGTCTTCGGGTGGGGGCCACTCTTCTTCGCCGCCGTCTGGTTCTCTTCCACCCCCCGGCGGGTTTCCTCCGACGTCTTTGGCGGGGGGTGGTGTGCTTCTCAGGGGGGGTTTCTTCTTCCGCTATCCGGGGGGGTCTTCTCCGCTATCCGGGGGGTCTTCTCCACTCTCCGGGGGTCTTCTGCTATGTTCGCCGCTCTCCACTGTTGACTCGGCGCACCCCGGTTCTTACTCCCGCTGTCCGGTGCCTTCTCCTTCAGCGCTGAACGTCTTCATCTTCATCTTCTTCTTCCGTGCTGTGACGTCTTCTTCTTCTTCTTCCGGGCTGTGACGTCGTCTTCTTCTTCTCCCGATGTTGACACGCCGGCTCTTCTCGCTGCAATGACAGGTGCGCGGCTTGCATCGGACTTATATAGGCCTCACAGTCCCATCATGCTCCGTACCTACCCATGTGATACCTACCCACGTGGGTAGGTACCGGAGTATGATGGGACTGTGAGGCCTATATAAGTCCGATGCAAGCCGCGCACCTGTCATTGCAGCGAGAAGAGGTGACGTGTCAACATCGGGAGAAGAAGAAGACGTCACAGCACGGAAGAAGAAGAAGATGAAGATGAAGACGTTCAGCGCTGAAGGAGAAGGCACCGGACAGCGGGAGGAAGAACCGGGGTGCGCCGAGTCAACAGTGGAGAGCGGCGAACATAGCAGAAGACCCCCGGAGAGTGGAGAAGACCCCCCGAATAGCGGAGAAGGCCCCCCCGGATAGCGGAAGAAGAAGCCCCCCCTGAGAAGCACACCACCCCCCGCCGAAGACGTCGGAGGAAACCCGCCGGGGGGTGGACGCTTTTATAAAAGCGACCCCCCCCGGCGGTGGAAGAGAACCAGACGGCGGCGAAGAAGAGCGGCCCCCACCCGAAGACGTCAAAGAAGAAGCCCCCCCCTGGTGAAAAGAGCTAAAGAAGACAGGGGGCGGCCTCCGGAGCAGACTAATAAAATATTTTAATACCCTGTGTTTTTTTATTTGTGTTTATACTACTTTTCTTGCAGGTGAATGGGTAGGGGTACGATGTACCCCATGCTCATTCACTTAGGGTGGGGGGCCGGTATCTGGGGGCCCCCTTATTAAAGGGGGCTCCCAGATTCCGATAAGCCTCCCGCCCGCATACCCCGACAACCAACAGCCAGGGTTGTCGGGAAGGGGCCCTGTCCTCATCAACATAAGGACAGGGTGCTCTAGGGTGGGGGGGGCCGCAGTGCGCCCCCCTGCCCCAGAGCACCCAACCCCCCCATGTTGAGGGCATGCAGCCTGGTACGGCTCAGGAGGGGGGGCGCTCGCTCGTCCCCACTCCTTTCCTGGCCGGCTGGGTAGCGTGCTTTGGATACGAGTCTGGTATGGATTGTAGGGGGACCCCCTACGCCGTTTTTTTCAGCGTAGGGGGTCTCCTTACAACCCATACCAGACCTAAGGGCCCGGTATGCTCCCGAGGGGGGAACCCATGCCGGATTTTTAGTTAAAATCCGGCGGGGACTTCCCCCTCAGGATTCATACCAAACGCCGCACACGTGTAGAATTGGCGGGAATCCAAGTCGGATCTCCCGTCGCTTCTATGACGGCGTTGTCTCTATCGCGGCAAGCCAGCTCGGCGCTGGCTCCCGCGATGGGGCTCGTAGGTGCTCAATCTCGCCGAGAAAGGGAGCGAGATTGACACAATATCGCAGTCACCCACTGTAGAGCTTTGTTTTGGTGGTATTTGATCACCTCTGCGTTTTTTGTTTTTTGCTCTATAAACAAAAAAAAGCGAAAATTTTGGAATAAAAGACAATGGCCCAGATTCTCAAAGGAGATACGAAGGCGTATCTCCAGATACGCCATCGTAACTCTGAGTATGGGCGGTCGTATCTATGCACCTGATTCTTAAGGCTCATACACACGGTCGGACATCCAACAAAATTTCCCTTGGATTTTTGTCTTAATTGATTTGTCCGATCACACCCATAGCATACACACGCTCGGACTTTTCTGCAAACTTTTCTAACACTTTCCCAACATCACATGGTTTTACTTGCTCTTTACCGCCACCCTTTGGTTAACTTCTACTATTGTTGGTTGAGTTTAACATTGGTTCTGAGCATGCGCATTTGTACTTTGTCCAAAAGTCTGATGGTTTGCTGTACACACGGTCGCACTTTGCACAATCGGACTTTTCGGAACAGAAAGTTGGTCCGTTCACAGACCCAACTTTTTGTCCGATTGAAGCCAAAAAAGTTGGTCCGATGGAACGTACACACGGTCGGACAAATACGAAAAGTGCCGGATTTTGAAGTTGGTTGTGCAAAAGTCCGACCGTGTGTACGGGGCTTTAGAATCAGTTACGCATAGATTTCTATTAGATCCGACCGGCGTAAGTCTGTTACGCCGTCGGATCTTAACTGCATATTTACGCTGGCCGCTAGGGGCGTGTACGCCTAGAAATATGTAAATCAGCTAGATACGCGAATTCACGAACGTACGGCCTGGCCGACGCAGTACAGATACGCCGTTTACGTTAGGCTTTTCCCGGCGTAAAGTTACCACTGCTATATGGTGGCGTACATGCGGCGTACCAATGTTAAGTATGGACGTCGTTCCCGCGTCGAATTTCGAATATTTTACGTCGTTTGCGTAAGTCATCCGTGAATGGGGCTGGACGTCATTTAAGTTCACGTTGAAACCAATATGTCCTTGCGGCGTACTTTGGAGCAATGCACACTGGGATATTCCACGGATGGCGCATGCGCCGTTCGCGAAAAATGTCAATCACGTCGGGTCACGAGTTATTTACATAAAACACGCCCCCCTGTTCCAAATTTGAATTAGGCGGGGCTTACGCCGGCCTATTTACGCTACGCCGCCGCAACTTACAGAGCAAGTGCTTTGAGAATACAGCACTTGCCCGTCTAAGTTGCGGAGGCGTAACATAAATAGGATACGTTACGTCCGCACAACAATACGCCGATCTACGAGAATCTGGCCCAATATTTTTTACTACTATAAATATCCCCAAAAATGTTTTTTAAAAACAAATTTCTTCATCGGTTTAAGCCAATATATATTCTTCTACATATTTTTGGTAAAGAAAAATGCAATAAGCGTATATTGATTGGTTTGTACAAAAGTTATAGCGTCTACAAACTATGGGAAAGATTTTTTGGCATCTTTATGGCATTTTTATCATTTGTTTACTAGCAATCGTGGTGATAAGCGATTTTTAGCGGTACTGCGACATTGCGGCAGACAGATCGGACACTTTTAACATATTTTTGAGACCATTGACATTTATACAGCGATCAGTGCTATAAAAATGCACTGATTACTGTGTAAATGTCACTGGTAGGGAAGGGGTTAACACTAGGGGGTGATCAAGGGTGTAAATGTGTTCCCTTGTGAGTTTTTCTTACTGTGGGAGGATAGGAATGACTGGGGGAGGAGACATATCGATGTTCCTACTTACTAGGAAAAAAATATCTGTCTCCTCTCCCCTGACAGAACAGGGATTTGTGAGTTTACACACACACAAATCCCCATTCTGGCTCTCATGCCCATGATCGCGGCTGGTTAGCGGCTATCACGTCTGCACCCCTGATATAACCATGCCATTTTATACTTACCTCAGCGGTCCCAGCAGTGGATGCACATGCTGCCAATTGTCAGGATACAAACAGATTTGTAGTTTCCAGCCAACAGTCTTTATTTTTCCAATGCTTCTCACTAATACCAAGGTTTGCTCACTTCTCCAGCATCCCTTCATTTCCTCTCTCATGTCTACATGCAATGAAAGGGAAGGGACCATGTGACAGGTGCTAGAACACAGAGTTTTCCAATTTCAGCATCCAAAGCCACTCTGTAGTAGGCAAGACAGCTGGACCCAATTGTCCCTGGAAAATTGCCCTTTTTACCTCCCTTTCTAAAACCAGCCCTGATAATGTCATTCTCAGGGGGGACTGCTCTAACCATGGACAGTTTTCTTACCTTTCATTACACCAATGGAAATATGTCATGGCTATACTATTGGTGGTCCCCATATACAGAGGGGTACAAAAAATGTATACTTACCTCAACAGTTGTAATCTCTGCCCTTTTTAAAACCCAAATTGAATAATGGCAGCAATGAGTAGTATTATGTTTCCCCTAAAGATCTCAGTAGTGGCACCATTGTTGATGCCATTTGTGCGGTTTATGTAGATGAGCAATTTTACTTCCAGCAAGCTGGCACTACCAATGAGCCTATCTCGATTACATTCTGCTAGGACATTGGATGGTATGTAGAGGTGATGTTGAATTCCCTGGACTTAAAGCGGGGGTTCACCCTTAGAGGGCACTTTTCCCCCTTAGATTCCTGCTCGTTTTTACTAGGGGAATCGGCTATTTATTTTAAAATATGTGCAGTACTTACCCGTTTACGAGATGCATCCTCTCCGTCGCTTCCGGGTATGGGCTTCAGGAATGGGCGTTCCTTCTTGATTGACAGTCTTCCGAGAGGCTTCCGACGGTCGCATCCATCGCGTCACGATTTTCCGAAAGAAGCCGAACGTCGGTGCACAGGCGCAGTATAGAGCCGCACCGACGTTCGGCTTCTTTCGGCTACGAGTGACGCGATGGATGCGACCGTCGGAAGCCTCTCGGAAGGCTGTCAATCAAGAAGGAACGCCCGCTCCCGAAGACCCATACCCGGAAGCGACGGAAGAAGATGCAGCTCGAAAACGGGTAAGTACAGCTCATATTTTACTACAAATAGCCGATTCCCCTAGACCGAACGAGCAGGAACCTTATGGGAGAAAAAAAAAATTTCATAAATGGGTGAACTCCCGCTTTAACACCCCTCAATTTCTATCTGTGGAGAACACTAAAGGATGTGGTGTACTATAGAAAACCACCTACACCAGAGATTCTCAAACTGTGCTCCATGTCACACTAGTGTGCCACGTGAGATGTGAGATGTATTTTTAAAAATTATTTAAAATTGCTAGCATTTTGAAACCTTGAACATATCTAAAAATGTAATGGTAAATCAATGTAGCAAAAGTAAAAAAAAAGTAACATATATAAAAACGCAAAATCTGTCAGTCTGTCATTCTTTGGTTCGTTTTGTAATGCGAGATTTGTTTGTATGTAATAAGGCATGTGATATTACCTTATCTTGACACATGAAATATCTTACCTTATTTTCTGCTGAAAGAGCTCATAATATATTTGATTGTATGGAACAGTACATATAGAATGATACACCTCTACAACAGCATCTCAGAAGGTATACTAATTATAATTAAGGCCTATTTTTCTGAAAAGTTAATTACTGCATATCTAATGCAATTTTCTTATTGAGCCCAGAAATCTTAAACTTAATGAATTAAACAATAGCTTATATTGAAGATGCATACATTAGCTCATGCATGCTTAAACACAACATCCATTTTGCATCGCAAGCCAACAGGTAGACTATTTTTGCAATTTCAGTATCATTGGAGTTTATAAATGGCATAGTAAAGCTACACATATAAAAATCTGTATATTTAAAGAAAACCTCTCAGGGGGAATTTACTAAAACTGGAGCAGACAGAATGGGAAACAGCTGTGCATAGTAACCAATCAGCTTCTTCAGTTAAAGGTGTGTTTTTTTGTTTTCTAAATAGGTTCTTTTAACCACTTCCCGCCCGCCCGACGGGTTTTTACGGCAACAACGTGGCTCTTAAATGCCGGGAGGCCGTCTATATACGGCCTCCGGCCTCCAGCCACTGGGGGGTGCGCGCGCGTCATTCAGGTGCCGATGCGCATGCCTGGCGGCCACGATGTACGCCAGGCACCCGCGATCTGCAGTTACAGAGCCAGGGATGTGGAGCTCTGTGTGTAAACACAGAGCTCCACATCCTGTCATGGAGAGGAGACCGATGGTGTGTCCCTTGTACATAGGGACAACCATCGGTCACCTCTCCCAGTCAGTCCTCTCCCCCCACAGTAAGAATCACCTAGCAGTTCACACATTAACCCCTTCCCCGCCCCCCAGTGTTAACCCCAGTCATATTTATACAGTAATCAGTGCATATTTATAGCACTGTTCGCTGTATAAATGTGAATGGTCCAAAAAAGGTGTCAAAAGTGTCCGATGTGTCCGCCGCAAAATATCGCAGTCCTGACAAAAATCACAGATCGCCACCATTACTAATAAAATAAATAAATAATAATAATAATAAAAAAAATGTCATAATTCTATCCCCTATTTTGTAGGCGCTATAACATTTACGTAAACCAATCACTATACGCTTAAAGCGATTTTTATTTTTACCAAAAATATGTAGAAGAATACGTACCGGCCTAAACTGAGAATTTCTTTTTTTTTTATTGGATATTTATTATAGCAAAAAGTAAAAAATTGTGTTTTTTTTTTTTATTTTCGCTCTATTTTTGTTTGTTTATATCGCAAAAAAAAACGCAGAGATGATCAAATACCACCAAAAGAAAGCTCTATTGGTGGGGAAAAAAGGACATAGCCACGTCGCACGACCGCGCAATTGTCATTCAAAGCGTGACAGTGCTAAAAGCTGAAATTTCGCCTGGGCAGGAAGGGGGTATATGTGCCCAGTAAGCAAGTGGTTAAGCTAGTGCATTGTTGGTTCACTTACCTTTTCCTTCGATTTCCCATCTAAATGTTTTTTTTCTTCGTCTGAATTTCTCACTTCCTGTTTCTCCTCTGTAAGAGGGATGTAGACCCAAGGGAGGGGGCGAGCACACTGACTAACCCCCAGCCAGAAAAGCTTGGATGATGGGGGCAAGCTTACTGAGGAGAAACAGGAAGTGAGAAATTCAGACAAAGAAAAAAAACCTTTAGAAGGGAAATCGAAGGAAAAGGTTAGTGAACCAACAATGCACTAGCTTAAAGGAACCCGTTTAGAAAATAAAAAAACAAACCTTTCCAACCCCTTTAAGCTTTGGAAATGAAAGTTAGAAGCTGAATGGTCGCCGCACACAGCTACTCCAGTGAGTGACGTCATCGCCGCTCCAGCCAATCACAGCGCTGGAGCGGCAATACCCGGAAGACACGCCGAGTCAAGATGATATCTCGCTCGGCGTGGACCAGGTAAGTTCTACACACCTCGTTCCGAGGTAAGTATTTCATAATGAGCCAATATGCGGTGCATATTAGCTCATTATGACTTTTGCCTTGCAGGAGATTTTTTTTTTTTTTTAAGCAGGTTTACAACTGCTTTAAAGAGAATCTGTCAGGGTAGAAATAGGCAACAATGGCTACTCCTGTGCAGGGTAGAAATAGGCAACTATGACTACTTTTCCCTCCTGTCCAGCCAATGCCAATGTAGTATGGAGAGTGGAGAAGGCTGATTCATCACAAAATATATCTAGGAAAATAAATAAACCAATGTTCTTGTCAAGAAGAAGTGGAAGAGGTTGTTAATGGTAGCATGAGGACTTAAGGATAAGCTTTGGATTCTGATGGAACATTAGTCCAATCTCAACCCGGCCTGTTCAGTGCACAACTTAGCTGACCATTTCTGTTCAGTTCTCCCACTCAACACCCTGCTGATCTTTTTAACTCAAATAAATACATTTTTCAAGGTGTAGGAGTTTTTACTTGAAACTATTTATTAACTGCTTGCCGACCAGCACACGACTATATATGTCGGCAGCATGGCACAGACAGGCAGAAGGACGTGTATATATGTCCCCTTTAAATCGCAGTGGGGATACCCGCGATTGTCTCACGGTAAGGAAGAACGGGGATATGCTAATGTAAACAAGCATCTCCCCGCTCTGTCTACTGACAATGACAGTGATCACCGCTTCCTGCAATCGGAAGCGGTGATCACTGTCTTGTGACATGTAGCCCATCCCCCCTACAGTAAGAATCACTCACCAGGGCACACTTAACTCCTACATCACCACCTAGTGGTTAACCCCTTCACTGCCAGTGTAATTTTCACAGTAATCAGTGCATTTTTATAGCAATGATCGCTGTAAAAATGACAATGGTCCCAAAAATGTGTCAAAAGTGTCTAATGTGTCTGCCATAATTTTGCAGTCACGATAAAAATCGCTGATCGCTGCCATTACTAGTAAAATGATTAATAAAAATGTCATAAAACGATCCACTATTTTGTAGACACTCTAACTTTTGCGCAAACCGATCAATAAACGCTTATTGCGTTTTGTTTTTTTTTACAAAAATATGTAGAAGAATACGTATCGGTCTAAACTGAGGAAAAAAAAAATTATATATTTTTGGGGGATATTTATTATAACAAAACAAAAAGTAAAAAATATTGCTTTTTTTTCAAAATTGTCGCTCTATTTTTGTTTATAGCGCAAAAAATAAAAACCGCAGAGGTGATCAAATACCACCAAAAGAAAGCTCTATTTGTGGGAAAGAAAGGACATAAATTTTGTTTGGGAGTCATGTCACACGACCGCACAATTGTCAGTTAAAACGATGCAGTGCCGAATCGAAAAAGTGGCCCGGTCATTTAGCAACAAAATGGTCCGGGGGTTAAGTGGTTAATGTAAAACTGAAAAACCAGCAACATTTAAATTTGTTCAAATAGTCAGTGTCCCTGCTGCTGCTCCCAACTAGGTGTTAAATCTCACACTATTACCTAAGATGAATAAAAAACCCACATGCACAACCAGTGCACAACCAGCACAGAGCTGTACTGGGATGACAATACCTAAAATGTTTTTTTTTTTTTTTTAAACAACTATTCAACAATGTGAAATGCATACAAATATTATATACAAACATGCATGTACATATAATTCACATATTTTTATGCAAACTTTAGCGCTTTTAGTTAAATGCCATATCCTATTTTCCAAAATTGAACTGGGATCACCGCTTTGAAATTCACACTCCACACTCACCAGATAATTGGACCCTGAGAGCTACTGTATGGGTCAGTATGCGCACAATATAAAAAATGACACTCATTAGGAAATGCCACTTCACCTGGTTCCACAAAATACCACTCCTCCTGGCTCCACAACACCTAGTGGAATACCTGTAGCCCCTCTGCATTTACATGCTCAGAAGCACAAAGAAAAAGAGCCTTCATTGCGCACCACATCTAATTTTATTTCAATATACTAAAAACGACAGCAAGAACATTTTACATTTAAAAGTGCCACACAACCAGCATTGGATAATACAGCATGAATATATTAGGAATAAGTAATAGTTGCACTCTAATTAATTAATGAATGAATAAATAGTGGAAACCTAACACATAAAAAATCAATAAATAAGTATATCCCCACACATATGTGATATATAATCCTGTGAATAGACTGTGGAATATACTGTGAAATAAAGAAAGTCCAAACATGGAATATAAGTGATTCCAAGTGAATAAATGAATACTAATCCTGTGTGCAAATCCTGTAAAAAATTATTCAAAATATCCAAGGTACTAGGTCTTTTTACGAAAAAGAAATCCAAGTATGTCTAAGGCCGCGTACACGCGGTCGGTCCAGACCGATAAAAACGGCCTGAAGTCCAGTTTCATCGGTCCAAACCGACCGTGTGTACGGCCCATCGGTCTGTTGTCCTTCGGACAAAAATTATAGAACTTGCTTTAAAATCGAACTGATGGACGGCTGACCATCGGTCAAAACCGATGGTTAGTACACAAAAGCATCGGTTCAAAACCCGCGCATGCTCAGAATCAAGTCGACGCATGCTTGGAAGCATTGAACTTCGTTTTTTTCAGCACGTCCTGTGTTTTATGTCCCCGCGTTGTGACCCGATCGTGTTTTGAACTGATGGTGTGTACGCACATCAGACCATCGGTCTGCTTCAGCGAGGGAATTGATGAAAACGCTCTGTCGGACCATTCTCATCGGATGAATCGACCGTGTGTACGCGGCCTGAGATACAAATCCTTTTGCAGGAGAAAACTCAAATAAGACAGTGAATCCGTATGTGAATTTATGAAACTTCATTTGACTCTCAAAACACCATGAATCCACCACCGAAAGAAGTGTGCACTTACCAGCTGCAGAGACCAGTATAGCCTGTAGCTTACACCCAGCCAAGGTATTTTCCTCGCGGTGATTCCAAAGAGTATTCGATCTCTGCACCAGCAGGGCTGTCCGAGTGTATGTTCGATTCAAACATCATATGTTTGATCGTTCGTCAAATTACAAACAAAACGGGTCGTTCGCGCCAAATTCAAGTGACGCGCCACGGCCCATAATTCACTGCAGCATTGCGCGCTAATGATTTGCCAAGCATGCACTATGACCCGCATGCTTTGCCAATCACAGCGCGCAAAAAAACGGAGAGCCATAATTGGCCAAAGCCAGGGTGGCTTTGGCCAATTATGGCTCAGGGGGTTTAGTACACGCCCCACACTATAAAAGGCCGCCTGCAGGGCGGCCTTGTGTAGTGTGTTTCGGCAGTTAACAGAGAACAGAGAGAGACAGAGAGAGTGCCATTTTTTGCAGGTAGATAGAGCAGGTAGGCAGGCAGGCTAGTCAGTTAATGTTACAGTGTGTAGAGGATATATATACATCCCAAGTGTTGTACATATATTTATACACTGTATAGCTTAGCTAGATCAGTTCTTCCTAATTTACTGGCAGGCAGGTGATTGTGCTATTTAAAGACATTATCACAGGCATACTATAGACACCCAGCAGGTACAATATGCAGGAGCAGTGATTTTAATGATGCTTAAATAAAAAAAATAAAAAAATGAAAAATTCCTTTAAATATTGTACCTGCTGTCCGCGAAGTCACGCAATATCTGCCAAGCACCCGCGATAGCTCGTGACGGAGCGAGAACTGGGATCTGTGCGTGAAAACACACACATCCCAGTTCTGTCAGGGGAGAGGAGACAGATTGTGTGTCATTACTAAGTACACATCTAGGGAACACAGTTAACCCCTTGATCGACCCCTAGTGTTAACCCCTTCCCTGCCAGTGACATTTATACAGTAATCAGTGGCTATTTTTAGCTTTGATCGCTGTATAAATGTCCACGGGCCCAAAAAAGTGTCAAAAGTGTTCCAATCTGTCCGTCGCAATGTTGCAGTCCCGATAAAAATCGAGGATCGCCATTAGTAAAAAAAAAAATAATAATAATAAAATTGCTATAAATCTATCCCCCTATTTTGTAGACGCTATAACTTTTGCGCAAACCAATCAATATACACTTATTGCGATTTTTATTATCAAAACATGTAGAAGAATATATATTCGCCTGATGAAGAAATTCATTTTTTTTTATTTTTTTTTATTTGGACATTTATTATAGCAAAAAGTACAAAATATTGTGGCCTAGTCGGGAAGGGGGAAAATCTATCCAGGACTGAAGTGGTTAAAGGAACAGGATAATTTTTAATTTTTTTAGGGCTACAATATCTTTAATAAATACCTGTCTGTCTCTGACTTAATTTTTTTATGAGTCCCTGAACTGTAATATGGTGTAGCTAGCATAATCAAAACCCTTAAAATGTATACTATTCATAAGTCTGTGTCCCAGAATGTTAGTATATTATCCAGGCAACTAGTATTTTATGAAGGACTTCGGCAATGGCACATCTCATATTTCTCCTATGACAATTTCTTTGTAGTCTACATTTCCCTACATTATTTTGCAAACTAGCTTGTAGTACATCATTTCTAATAATTGTATTTGTGAAAGAATATTTGGGCCATCACATTTTTAGTAATATGATAAACAAAAATTAAGTGCTTCATAGAAATATGTATTGTACATTTCCAATATATTGTTGACTTAATACACATTGCAATATAGTATATTATAGTATAGTATTCACTGTTTTTCTTTCCAATGTCCTCATCATGCTCATGTCAGCAAACAGCAACAGCATCATCTAATGCACAAGTGTCAAACACAAGGCCCGCAGGCCGAATCCGGCCCTCTAGGCCATTTCATGTGGCCCTTGCACCTCTTCTGCAGATGCAGGAGAGCTCCAGCCCTCCTCTGGTCCTCCTCCAGATCTTACTTTCTGCTTTTAAGTAGAGGTGCAATGGATCGTCATTGATCCGTGATCCGAACGTGATCTGTGTCAATGTTCGCAGATCGGCACACCACGCGATCCGCGGATTGAGCCCATAGGAAAGGCCGTGGCTTCGGAGCGACGGCCATCTTGGTACACTCTGCGGCGGCATAGGTGAGCTTCCCAGAGCGGCACTGACTGGGGAGATGTGGAAATTACAGTGGGGGAGATGGGGGGAGATGTGGACATTACAGTGGGGGAGATGTGGGGAGAGGTAGACATTATAGTGGGGGAGATGTGGGGAGATGTGGACATTACAGTGGGGGAGATGGGGGGAGATGTGGACATTACAGTGGGGGAGATGTGGGGAGAGGTAGACATTATAGTGGGGGAGATGAGGGGAGATGTGGATATTACAGTGGGGGAGATGAGGTGGACATTACAGTGGGGGAGATGACGTGGACATTACAGTGGGGGAGATGTGGACATTACAGTGGGGGGAGATGTGGATATTACAGTGAGTGGAGATGTGGATATTAGTGGGGGGAGATGTGGACATTACAGTGGGGGGAGATGTGGATATTACAGTGAGGGGAGATGTGGATATTAGTGGGGGGATATGTGGACATTACAGTAAGGGGAGATGTGGATATTACAGTGGAGACTATATATGGTGGTGATCCGAAAAATTATCCGATCCGTGGCTCTGACCCAAGGAACGATCCGAACCGTGAGTTTTTTGATCCGTTGCACCCCTACTTTCAAGCAATGCATCCAGCTTCTTCCCAGCAGCAGCATAAGGAAAGGGGAGTGCATCGTGAAGTAAGGGAGAGTGGGGAACTCAACTTCTGATGGTGGTTTGGCTTTTAACATCTAATGTAAGGGGAGGGGATGCGCTAAACATCTAATCTTACAGATACAACTGGCCCTTTTGAGGGCAATCACAATGCTGATGCGGCCAACGATGAAATTGAGTTTGACACCCATGATCTAATGCCATACCAGGGCTCTTGGGAAATAACATTGATACTCCAATTGGGACTCAAAATCCATGCATCCAGACATGAGTAAAGATTATGAGGATGTACTTCAGATGTAGGTCTAGTTATATGTGCAGTGTGCCCACATACAGGGCTGCTGTTAGAAATCACGGGGCCGGTACAGCTAAAGCGCACGGAGATGACGTGGTGCACGTGAGGCACGCACGTCGAGGGAGGAGCCGCCCGCGCCGCGGACCCAGCACGATCGTGAGGGACGGACGGAGGCTTGGAGGATGCTCCGGCGGCAGCGGGCTGCGACGCAGGAATGGATGCTGCTGAGCCGCTAGCCCGACCGAGCGTCTGACACGCTCTCTCCCGCCGCCTCGAGGGAATCCCCCCCGAATCACCACCCCCCCCACCCACCCGAAGGAGGCAGCTGAAGTAGCTACGGCCAGAGTAAGGTACTGGGGTAGCAATCGTTGAAGCTGAGCGGTGAGTGCTCCTAGTTCATGCCCTTCTGTGGATCCTGACGCCTCTCCCTGTCACCCTGGTCCCTGAAAACGGCTCTCAGGTAAACCCAGCTTTCTCCTTATACATGTGCAGCTGTCTGTAAAAAAGGTCTTAAAATCACTGTGCCCGTGGATGCGACCTGGGATCCAGAGGGCTAGGTAAGAGCTCAATTTCATTTGCACTTAAAGCAGCCTCACTACCTCTCATGCCTGTAATGTCAGAAGGGACTGTATAACTTTTAAATTACACATACAATCAGCTGACAAGTGGGCAGGCAGAGGCCCTACTGGTGAATTGTATGTTTCTCCTCCCGTCTCCTCCTGCCTCTGCCCTGTGTCTGTTCTTTAATGGCGCCTTTTGCTTACGGATGATAAGGGGATTCAGCTGCAACGGCTGGCGGTATCGATTTGATGGCAAAGTGGCTTTGCTAGGGGTAACATACTTGCAGACGCAAGACCTCGCGCCCCTCAGAATATGCAAGTGTGGAGATACGTATATGAAGCAGGAAGCATTTGCACTATTATAGAGATGATTTCTGTTGGCATTAAATCATAGTTTAACAGGGTCGATTATTGGCGGAAACACCTGACTTTACCAGAGACCATCAATACACCCTGATCCACGACATCTGCATTTGGCTGGCTCGGCTAATACAAATTGGGTATAATACATAATACATAACTGGAATGTCTAGGGCGCTTGGAGGACTGTACAGCTGAATGGAACAAGGGAGGAGAGTACACGAGGCGGAAGTGGCATCTGCTTGAGCACAACCTTCAGAGATTAGGCATGTATATGCCTTTACTAAATCACCACTAAAAATATTGGATACACCATAACCATCATAGGAGTTAGCCCAAAGTATCTTTCAGCACCTCCAATACGGTCGGGCATTAATTGGTCAAAGAAAATTGATGCCCCCCCAGGGCCGAGGCTGGCGTTTAACAAGAATAAGACAGCTTGGTCGTCCGTAGTAAAGAGTCCTATTCAGTGGCAAAAAAAAAAAATAAAAATAAAAAAGGGAGAGCTTGATTCTCTACCCAATTTATCTTGAGTGCACCCCAGAAGCCGAGGGCAACCCTTGTTACCCCAGTGGCTACATTTAGAAAGTCCCCAATAGAGCTGATAGCCTCTAAACGAATAATAAAGCGCCTAAAAAAAAAAAAAAAATAAAAAAAAAAAAAAGGGGGGGGACCTCCCGTATCTTCAAACTGGGGAAACGTATCAGAGGGGCTAAAAAACACAATATGAACAGGTCAACAAGGGGCTCCGCCCCAAAAATCTCTAAGGATAACCCACCTACAAGCACTATAAGACACTATATGACCCCAGACGGTAGCTCTAAAAGCCCAGGCTTAACAAAAAAAAACGAAAAGGCTGGGACATCTAAAAAGATAGCCGAGGGGGTGGGCACCCCAGCAGCCGACACGTCAACAGAAGGTGAACATGAAGTCAGCCAAATTGACGAATCTAGAACAGATACTCATCTACCCACAAAAGTAGAATTGGAGGGGATGTTAAAGAGGCTGCAAAAGGTGATAAGAGAAGAAATAGGTACGTTAAGATCAGACATAACCCACATTTTGGAGCGGGTAGAGAAAACTGAGACAATAATGGTACAACAAGAACTGGACTTAAAGCAATTAAAAGACCAATTCCACACAATGAAACAAGATCAGAGACTATTACATTACCGGTTAGAAGACCAAGAGAACCGTAATAGAAGGCAAAATTTAAGGATTCGATCTATCAAGGAGGAGAAAGGCGAAAATTTGAGAAAAATTCTTAATGATCTGTTTCTCCCCCTCTTGGACACTGGCTCAGAGGAACCCCTTAAAATAGAACGGGTGCACCGTATAGGAAGAATCAGGGAGGGGGAGGGCAAATGGCCCAGGGACATAATAGTAAGGTTCAGATATTTTGAAGACAAAGCTGAGATCTGGGCAAAATTGAGAAGGAAAGCTCCCCTCTGTTACGACGGGGTGGAGATACAGATCTTCTCTGACCTAGCATGGGAAACTCTGGTCAGAAGAAGGCACCTTAAACCTCTACTAGAACAGATGTGCTTGTCGAATATTAAATACCAATGGGGGTTCCCGGCGTGCTTGATTGGATACAAAGAAGGGGTATCAGCAAAAATGGTATTCCCAGAGGATCTACCAGGCTTCTGTGTTAAATTGGATATGCCCATCCTGGAATTGCCCGGATGGACAGAGTAGTCTTCTTGGGTGATATAGAGAGGTGGGATGGGTAGTGGACGAGGGAAGGGGGGTGGGGGGCTTAGGGGAGGGGGACGGGTCCGCAACCGCTCTCTTATAAGATCAATCCTCCAAGGGCCATCTTCTTGGGGGGAACGAGAGGGGGGGCGTTGGGAAGCTTCACCTCATGACACGAGAACCGACGGGTAGTGGGGTGTGAGGATCCCTGCGGTTCAGAGGCGATGTTTTGGCCTTGTCAGGGGAGGGGGATGGGGGGAGGGAGGGGGTGGGAGGGGAGGGTTGAAGAGAGAGAAGGATCTCTCCTCTCCCAAAATGGGGCGGGGATAGGGAACGTGGCTCCCAGTGGATCTTTCGGAAAGCGTAGTGAAATGACGTAGGGATTTGAAATGGCAGAAGTAAAATATTTATCGTATAACGTAAAGGGCTTGAACTCAATAACCAAAAGATTGAAGGTATTGGATGAGATTGAACAATACAGAGCTGATGTAGTCTTCATACAGGAATCCCATTTGACCCTAGATTCTAATGTAAAGTTGTACTCACCCAGATACCCTACCTGGTTCTAAGGGGATGCTATTTCCAAACGCGCTAGGGGTGTAGCCATCGGTTTCGCGAGAGGGATCGGGTTCATCCTGGAGGCAAGGCTGACTGACTCAGAAGGCAGATTTTTATTTTTAAAAGGAAAACTGGGAAACACTCTCTATACTCTTGCAAATATTTACGCCCCGAATGTACATCCAACCCAGTATTTAAGCAGAATCCTAGGCAAATTGGAAAACTTTGCCGAGGGATATATAATTCTGATGGGAGACCTTAATTTTGTCATGAATCCGAGAGAAGATAGTACGTCCCGGGTGAAGGAGACAACGAACATGCAACTACAAAAAATAAAACACAAGATCCACGATAGTCATTTAGTGGACGCTTGGAGGGCACTTCACCCAAATATACAGGATTACACGTTTTTCTCTCCTCCACACGGAACGTACACCAGAATAGATTACATACTGGTAGATCACAGACTAATGGACTTGATCACTGAGACGGACATTGGAATTATGACTATCTCAGATCATGCTCCAATTACCATGAAGATTAAATTACCCTTACAAAAGAGTGAACGGCCGAGGTGGCTACTAAATGATAATCTGATTCGAGATGAAGAGGTGGCTAGTAGGGTGGAAGCTGATCTCAAACAATTTTTTACTATAAACGATACAGAGGGGATATCAAGCGCAACTCTTTGGGAGACACATAAAGCATACATTAGAGGGATATTAATCGCGGAGAATGCCAGGGAAAAAAAAGAGAGAAAAAGGAAGGCTGAGACCCTGACCAAAGATATAGCAATCTTAGAACGTAAACATAAAGAACAGGGACTAAAAGAGACCTATTACAACTTAATTCTAAAAAGGGACGCGCTCAAGGAGATCATGGATTTAGAGGCGAGGAAAAAACTTAATTGCATAGCTAGAGAGAGGTATGTATGGGGTAATAAACCCAGTAAGCATTTGGCCAAAATGGCCCAAAAAAAGAAAACCAGAAATTATATTGGAAAAATTAAAAGGAAAGATGGGAATCTAGTCTATACGACTAGAGAAATCGCAGATACCTTTAAAAATTATTATGAGGAATTATACACAATAAAGCAGTCAGGGTGGAAAGCAGGGGAAAAGGAGGCTAAAATACGTGATTTCCTTGCAAAAGCGGGACTCCCTAAATTAGAGGAGGTTGATAGAATTAATATGGACCGTCCCATAACTGAAGAAGAAATCATAAATGCTTTGAAAAATACGACAGTGGGAAAAAGCCCTGGCCCTGACGGGTTTTCTGTCGGGTACTATAAGAGATTTAGTAAGATTTTAATACCGAGGATATGTAAATACTTCAACGGCCTAGGATTAGAATACGAAACCAGCAGGGAAGCGTTAGCGGCATCGGTTGTACTAATTTTGAAAGAAGGGAAAGATTGCTCACTCTGCTCGGGATATAGACCAATATCTTTGCTAAATATAGACATCAAGCTCTTTGCTAAAGTGTTGGCTGAGCGTCTGAAAGGGGTTATGCACTATTTGGTGCACCCCGATCAGGTTGGATTTGTCCCCAACAGAGAGGGCAAAGACAATAGTATAAGAGCAATTCTCCTGCTTCAGAACATTAGGCTGAATGTGCCCCCAGGTCTATTCCTGTCGGTGGATGCCGAAAAAGCATTCGACAGGGTAGACTGGGGGCTTATGATGGAGACATTTACAACCATGGGTATAGGCAACAGGTTATCACGATGGATTAACACACTCTACCATCACCCTACCGCAAGAATCAAAATTAACGGCACGCTTTCGGAGTCTTTCGAGATGAAGAATGGGACAAGACAAGGTTGTCCTTTGTCTCCCCTGCTCTTCATCTTATCTTTAGAGCCTCTATTGTCCATGATTCGAAAGGACCCAGATATCAGCGGTGTCAGAGTCGAAGAGGAGGAACACAAATTGTCGGCCTTTGCCGACGACATTTTATTCTATTTAACTAACCCGAGTAAATCCATCCCTGAGCTTTCCAAGATATTGCAACAATATGGTAATATTTCAAATTTTAAAATTAACGTAACTAAATCTGAAATATTAAACATAAACTTAAAGAAAAGTGAGGTAGACCGTGTTAAAGAAATCTGTGCCTTCACATGGAGTAAAGAAATAAAATACCTCGGTATCAAATTGGCTAACACAGTACAGAAGATATATAAAATAAATTATGTCCCTTTACTAAACGAGATCAAAAATGAATTAAAAAGAACGGTAAACAAATCTATATCGTGGATTGGGCGCATCAATATGTTGAAGATGGTGGTGGTCCCTAAAATTTTATATAAATTCTTACTAATCCCTATTGCCTTGCCTCAGCAATTTTTGAGAATTCTTAATACCCTTTTAATGAATTATGTTTGGAAAAATAAAAAGCACAGAATATCACTTTCCATCCTAAAACAGGGAAAACTACTGGGCGGTCTGGCAGTGCCTGACATCAAAAGCTATCATAAAGCGGCGGTTCTATCTCGTGCGGTGGAATGGGCGCGGGACAGGAAAGGTAAAAGATGGGTGCAAATTGAAAGGGCACAAGCTAGGTCACAATTGAGTAATATTATATGGATTCCTGCACAATACAGAGCACTGAGTCACAAATCATTTGACATTACACGGGACACTTTAAGAATGTGGGATAGAACCCAGACACTAATGAACAGAGAATTCAATTCTCCACTAATGAATTTAAAAGATAATGCTTACTTTGCACCTGGGGAGAAAAAAATAGGGGGTAACTGGATCAAGAATAACACGGTACACTTAGGGGACATCACAAAAGATGGAGAGATAATGACATATGAAGAATTGAAAGTTAGAACAGAATTTTGGAATCTCGATAGGTGGCACTACGCCCAGCTACATCATTTTGTGCGGCACCTCCCTCGTCCTTTACGGACGAGGGCGGAGCTGACACCACTCGAGAAGTTATGTCAATCAGAAAATTCCAAGGGCACAATCACTAAATTATATGGGATATTGGTTAAGATAGGTGCACGGGAGGAAGCACCGTTTGTACATAAATGGGAAAGGGAGTTAGAAATCACGAGAGGGGCAAACACTTTTCAGAGGATCATGCAATTAACACATTCCTCCGCAATAGATACACGAACCGCCGAGGCAAATTATAAGTGCATTTCGGGTTGGTATATTACCCCTGACAAAGCTAACAAAGTTAGATCTGACCAGTCCGCCGAGTGTTGGCGAGGATGTACGGAGAGAGGAACGATGGCACATATTTGGTGGACATGCCCGAAAATCCAAATTTATTGGGATACAATAATAAGTCAAATAAAAGAGATTACGGGTAGGGAAATAAAAAAAGACCCCTGGGTAGTACTCTTCCACGGGAGTCAAGAGGGTATAAAAAAATACAAGCAGTCTTTACTACCACACCTGTTAAATGCAGCGAAGAGAATCATACCAAAAAGGTGGCAGGAAAAGGAAAGTCCACTTTTGTGGAATTGGATAGATGCTGTGGAGGAAACCTATAGGTTGGAAGAGCTTAAGGAAAGTCTATCAGAGACAAACAACGACTTTAAGAAAAAATGGGAAAAATGGAAGGAGTACAAAAAAACAGGGAGCTATGTAGAGAGTTTAAGAGTACTCTAAGGCTTCCGATTCCGATTCTGAGATCATGGGATTTGACTGACCCCGAAACAAAGCCCGATCGTTTGCGACTGTTATTTTTGAATCTTACGCATTTTTGCAAAAATGTCATAGATATTTGAGCGATGGAAAAAGATAAGATCCCTGGGCGCCACGTGGGGGTGGGGGGGAGGAGGGGGGGGGGGTTGTATTATATGGTAGTGAGGTGTAGACAGCCCAGAGGGGCTGTAAAACAATACAAGAGCATGGATAAGATCCTAACCCCTTGCCGGATGTCGACACTTATACTTATTACATGTGAGAAAAAAAAAAAAAAAAAAAAAAAAAAAAAAAAATCTTTCTTTTGAAGCTTATTGGAAGCAACGGCTACTTTTGCCCTACTTTGGCTATGAAAAAATACCACGCATGATGCAAACCGCAAATAAGAGACGTAAGAAGCATCGATTCATGAGCTGGTCTCTAGAATTTGGTAAAAGCTGAGGTGAAAAAAAAAAAAAAAAAGAAAAAAAAAAAAAAAAAAAAAAAAAAAAGAAATCACGGGGCCCGTACAGCCTACCTGACAGGGCCCCCCAAAATATATCAAAACAATATTTTCACAAACAAATACACTAAAATCGTTATTAGCGGACACAAATATAACAGAGAACCTGTGTGAATTAGCCATTTTTAAAAATCTTTAAACTTTTTTTATATAATTTTTTAAAGAATGTTAAAATGTATTAAAATGTATTTTATTTTACAATTTTTTTTTTTTTTATGAGACAGGTAAGCCAGCAATGCCATGGGGGGCAGCACAGTGACAGGGGGCACAGAGGGGGGTTCAGAAGCAGGCACAACAGGGAGGGGGATCGGTGCGGGAAGTAATTCTGTAATTGCCCCTCCATCCGACCACAATGATTCCCTCTGATGTCGGGGCCCCTCTGTTTGCCTGGGCCCCCTACAGGAGGGCTGGTGGTCCCCCCCTATCAGCAGCCCTGCCCACATACAAACATTTTAAATATATTGTGTAACAGTCATTATCTCTTGATGTTGACACATGCCATAGCATAGTTTGATTCCACTTTACTTAGAAGCAGTTTACATAAATTTAAGCCCTGGGCAAGATCAAACTGCGGCCCATTTGGCTGGAATACAGCAGGCACTCAGACACAAACGAGTTCATAGGATGATCTATTTCCACGCATCTTTTATCTTTAAAGAGGTGGTCCACACAAAAATGGAACCTCTGCTTTTCGGAACCCTCCTCCCCTCCGGTGTCACATTTGGCACCTTTCAGGGGAAGGGGGTGCAGATACCTGTATAATACAGGTATTTGCACCCACTTCCGGGCATAGACTCCCATGGGAGTCATGCACCTTCCCGTCCCCCTGCTGTTTTCTAGGAAACACACAGGTCCCAGACGACAGCGGGGACCAGCTAGGACACGCAGCGTGACTCGTGCACGCACAGTAGGGGATCGAGAAGTAAAGCCGTAACGCTTCACTTCCTGATTCCCTCACCGGGGATTGCGGCGGGGCAGCCGAGAGCCGAGCAATTGATCGGCTTCAGCTGCCGACATCGTGGGCACCCTGGATAGGTAAGTGTCCATTTATTAAAAGTCAGCAGCTGCATTATTTGTAGCTGCTGGCTTTTAATATATTTTTTTAGGGCGGACCTCTGCTTTAAGTAGAGTATTTTGTACAATATGTATTGGGATATTCTGGAGGATGTGATACTGTCATTATCACTTTTTTTTTTACATAAAATACAGTTCTCATAATGATTTATAACCTAAAAATTGTATTTGAAATCTTGACTCAACTCTTTAGGATTAAATTGGAACTTTTGTATAAACTCATGATTGACATTAACACAGTGTGGCCTGAGTTTAGTATAGTAAAAAAAAGTGTTAGCTACTAGGGATGAGCTTTGAGTTCGAGTCAAACTCATGTTCGACTCGAACATTGCCTGTTCACCAAACAGTGAACAATTTTGGGTGTACACGGCAAATTCGAAAAGCTACAGAATACCCTGGAAAAGTCTATGGGAGAAATCTAAAGTGCTAATTTTAAAGGCTTATATGCAAGTTATTGTCAAAAAAAGTGTTTGGGGACCTGGGTCCTGCCCCAGGGGATATGTATCAATGAAAAAAAAGTTTAAAAAAAATGCAGTTTTTTCGAGAGCAGTGATTTTAATAGTGCTTAAAGTGAAACAATGAAAGTGAAATATCCCTTTAAATTTTGTACCTGGGGGGGGGGGACAAGCCTGTGAAGCAGCACTTGTTTCCTGTGCTTAGAACTGTCCCTGCACAAAGTGTCATTTCTGAAGGATAAAAAAATCATTAAAAATCACTGCTCCCGAAAAAACTACAGTTTTTAAAACTTTTTTTTGCATTGATACATGTCCCCAGGGGCAGGACCCAGGTCCCCAAACAATTTTTAGGACAATAACTTGCATATTAGCCTTTAAAATTGGCACTTTAGATTTCAAACGTTCGAGTCCCATAGACTTTAATGGGGTTCTAAAGTTCACATGAACTTTTGGTCTGTTCGCAGGTTCTGGTGCGAACCGAACGGGGGGGGGGGGGGGGTTCGGCTCATCCCTATTAGCTACTGATACACACTACTGATTTTCTAATAAAAATTGTAATAAATGTTGTGCTTTAATATTTTCCTGGAGTACAGCTTTAAGCTATTGTACAAATTACATGTATATGGTCTTTGGTGTACAGATGCCCAAATAGAAACCTGGTAGAAAACCAGTGAAAACTTGTAAACAAAATTTGTATTTATTTGCTGAATTTCAGGTTTGTTATTGTGCCTTTGGCACCTATTTCTAGATAAACAAGACAAGTCGCTGCTCCTTTCTTAACCCTGGTTCAATGCAAACAGAATTTGCTGCAAGCTTTTTAAAGTAGTAAAAAAAGTATTTAGACACAGTGGATAATACGAAAGACTGCCCCAGTGGTAACACTCTTATCTTTTGCTTTAAACTTTGGAGGAGTCCCAGTGGATCATAAATCAAGGGTATGGTTTGAAAAATATGAACAGTTTGTTCCACAACAGCAAAATATTTTTGCTAAAAATATTATTGTAATACATGGGTCAGAATATGTAAACCACAAGTACGTTGTATGTCGGCTTCAAATGTTACTTGTGAAAGTGGGTTTTTCTAAATTAGCAGTATTGTTATATATTGTTAACACTGCTCATGTGTTTGTTCACACACACACTTCCTTTGCTAAAGAAAAAGTTATTCCAACTAACAACATTTTTTACATATAATTACTTCAATAAATTATTCAATGCTAGCATTTACTGGAAAAAAAGGAATTAATGATTTGCCTCTTTCCAGAGATACAGTTCCACCTCATGTTTTTTTTTAAATTGACAGTAATAAAAATGACAGTTTCCAGCATGCTTCAGTCTTTTTGCAAACAAAGCTGCGAGGAATTCCCTTCATATATACGAAACCTTTATCCAGGGCTTTTTTTCAGCGGGAATGCGGGGGATTGCAGTTCCGGTGCCCAGTATTGAGGTGGTTAAAGGAGGAGATTGTGTGAACTCGAGGGGAGATCTGTTCATGAGTTTTAACTCATCTGGGAGGTGAGTGCACAATTTTATCGGTGGTGGTGTGCACTCCTTTTGAGGACGAATGATCACAGTGGTGGATTAGCATTGAAACACTGATCATAAGAAGTGCCTTTATTTATTAAATTTAATTTATGGACTATTCATCACTCATGTTATGATTCATGATTCTATGCACTTTGATTTTATTAGATATTAATAGGTTTATACACAAAGTGCTACATTTATTCACTTTAATTCATGCTATACAGCCATACTACATTGAAGAGGTAGTAGTATGGATAACTAAGCCTTCATCATCCTCCTTATTTGTCAGGAGCAGGCTACCTCACAGTCCAGTGCAGTTGCCAAAATGCCCTATTCTACCTTCTTATCAATAGCTGTTCTTGCCATAGCCCTGCTAATAGTCAGGTGGGAGTCTGATGAATTATCGGTCCACAACATGAGCCACTTTCTGCAAGAGGATATGC
This sequence comes from Rana temporaria, assembly GCF_905171775.1. Classification (NCBI taxonomy): domain Eukaryota; kingdom Metazoa; phylum Chordata; class Amphibia; order Anura; family Ranidae; genus Rana; species Rana temporaria. The sequence goes on from NC_053489.1 coordinate 117,836,774, forward strand.
AGCAATTATTGGGATCCAAGGTTGAGGAGGAGAGTAACAGCAAGGGGACACCAGGCAGTAAGAACCTACTGTAGCTGCAGCATACTGCCAGGCTGGCTCCAGCGATAAGTAGAAAGAGGATGATGATGAGGCCTCCCTGGGTGCCCGAAATAGCAGGGTAGGAAAATGCATTACATGCACTACCTCAACAAGGCAGGGTGTCATTCAGGGGCAACTCACAGAGAAATGGAGGGAACAGCTGCTCCTTTTCCACCTGAGTGCAAGGCACTGTTGTCCCCCAATTCACTCCCCAGTGCTCACCTTTGTGGGTTTCTTTTAGCACTTGAGCTGCAAACCATACCATTGTTATTTTAAATCTCTTTCTCCAAGGTTTAAAGCGGGGCTCTTCAGGTCTCTATAATGTCAAATCCATGACCGGTACAAGGCAGGGGCGGAAGGGGCGGGTGCCATGGGCGGTACAATTTGCTGAAGGGAGGGGGGCGCAGGTGAAGTGCCGGCGCTGCTAAAAGTTGAACTTTGCGGCCGCCCTGTCACATCAGGTTTTATGCTGCTTGCCTGTATGTGGACGGCTGGGTTACTTGAGGGGCCGGTACGTGAGAAAAAATATGTGACAGACCACTCCCCTCCCCTCAGACATCAGGTAGCATGGGCGGGCCATCAGCTCTCCACAGAACATCGCATCCCGACTGCCTTCCTCCAAACAGTGAGTGTTCTATCTGTCACTGCTGCTCTGTGAGCTTGTTCCGCCCCTCTACCCCTTACATCTCTCACTAACTTGCTCTTATCTCTCCTCCTCACCTCCCTCATCTCTCGTTGCCCCCCCCCCCCCCCACCTGTTCTCAGTCATGTCAGGGCCCGGATGGGTATACGTGATTTTAAGCTGGAGCCGGAGATACTGCAAGCAAGTTCACCAAGAGGTCAGATGCAGGAGGGGTATGTGGAGGGAGTCAGCCTGGACACTGACATGGCTGGGGGGGCTTCTATATATTGAGGGGGCTGAGACTTCCCTGGACTCCCCCCTGTTCTGGAAACATCCCATATGTGAGGAAGTGCCAGGAACCCAGCATGGGAAAGGGGGAGTCCTGGACATGCTGGGACTTGTAGTGACTGTGTGGCTATCCCTAATTCAGTGCCACAAGAGGTTCAGATGAATGTAAAAATAACATAAGGAACACCCATAACAGAGATCATTAACACACTACTGGATTAATTTACAACTAAGAACACCAGTGCTGCACATAATTAAGAATGTGCAAACAAAGCGGAATAAATAGATAAAAAGAAAAAATTCCATATATACAGATCAAATTCATCAATAAAGTTCAAGTGAATGTGCCCATAACAAATAAATACAATAAGACAACCTTAACCTACTGGATATTGCAACCAAAAGCACCAGTGCTGTAAAAAATCAAAGGTCTTGATGTGAGGTCTGAGGTGAGCTGTTTGCAAATGGAGTGATCACACCATCACTTAAGGATTTCTTCATATATGCATTTCTATCACCGCTGGGATCTGTTTGATGTATTTATTTGCTTGGACACATTGATGTGGGATGTGAAACACAAAAAAAGGACACTTTATTGATGAACTTTATTATCCTATGAAATATATTTGGTTTATCTATTTATTCGCCATATTAGCAGATATTTCGATGTTTTACAGCACTGGTGCATTTGGTTGCAATACCCAGCAGGGGCATCTTATTTGGATATTGCTACTACATGAACTTTATCTGCATGTGGAATTATCTTGCTTTGTTTGCACCATTTTTAATATTTGCAGCACTGGCGCTTTTGGGTGCAATATCCAGTAGGGTGCTATTGATTTTTATGTCTTATATATTTATTTGTTATTTGCACATTGAATTGAACTTCATTGAGGAATTTGATCTGTATATATGGTATTTTTCCCTTTTTATCTATTTATTCCGCTTTGTTTGCACATTTTTAATTATGCGCAGCACTGGTGTTTTTAGTTGTAATATCCAGTAGTATATTAATGATCTCTGTTATTGATATTCCTTATGTCGTTTGCTTATTATTTGTACATTCATCTGAACCTCTTGCAGCACTGGGGTTTTGATTTAGTACCCAATAGTTTTTTTTGTGTTATGTATTTATACACTTTGTATACATCCTGGGGTAGATTCAGGTAGCTGCGCTTTATGTTACGGCGGCGCAGCGTATTAAATTTACGCTACGCCGACGCAACTTACAGTATTCACAAAGCACTTGCTCCGTAAGTTGCGGCGGCGTAGCGTAAATGGGGGCGGCGTAAGCCCGCGTAATTCAAATGTGGAAGGGGGGGCGTGTTTAAAGCTAATGTGTTATGACCTGACGTGATTGACGTGTTTTACGAACGGCGCATGCGCCGTCCGTGTACATATCCCAGTGTGCATTGCTCTCAAGTCCGCCGCAACAACGTATTGGTTTCGACGTGAACGTAAATTAGGTCCAGCCCTATTCGCGAACGACTTACGCAAACGACGTAAAAAATTCAAATTTCGAAGCGGGAACGACATCCATACTTAACATTGGCTGCGCCTCCTAATAGCAGGAGCAACGTTACGCACGAAAACGACTTACGCAAACAACGTAAAAAAAAAACTACCGCTGGGCGCACGTACGTTTGTGAATCGGCGTAACTAGGTAATTTGCATAATCTACGCCGAAAACTACGGGAGCGCCACCTTAGCGGCCAGCGTGAGAATGCACCCTAAGATACGACGGCGTAAGAGACTTATGCCAGTCGTATCTTAGGCTAATGTCGGCGTATCTTGCTTTCTGAATACAGAAAGAATATACACCGGCGCAGATTTGAATTTACGCGGCGTATCTATAGATACGCCGGCGTAAATTCTCTCTGAATCTACCCCCCTGTCTGGATCTGATTGGGGCAGGGGAGGATGCTGAGGGGAGGTTATTTACCAATGCTATTTAATATCTGTAATATGCAGCATGAGGGTGTTAATGCATTGCCATTGGTCACTGATGCATTAGTGACCAATGGCAATTAATTAACCCCTTTCGCGCATTAGTGGCACCAGTACCCAGTCAAACACCACTGATAAACGTCCCAATGTGATTAAAGCTAATTGCAGCTACTGGTCCTCCCGGGATTCGAGAAGCGCGGTGACATCAGCTGACGGAGCGAATCCCTGGATGACGTGTACCTGCGATTAGCCATCGGCTTGTTTTGATCCCAAAGCGATTTAATGTTTTTCTATTAAGTGCAATATTTTATACCTTAAAATCAAGTTTTTGTAAGCAAGCCTTTTGTATTTTGGGAACCTGGGGGGGGGGGGGGGGGGGGGGCAGTTTTCCAACTTCGCCCTGGGCACCAAATGACCTTGTCCCAGCACTGGTCAAATCTTTTCTCTTTATGTCAAATAATCTTGGAATAATAGAGTTAGGTTAGGTATATTCAACCGTAGGTTCAATAGACACAGATCGCTATTGTCAACGTCATGTCAAATCTTCTATCCATATTGAACTCTTGTCGCAACGATACGAAAATAAAGCATTTTTTATTTTGGATCTTTCGGATTTCGGATTCTGCGCGTTCGTTATTGTTTATTAAAATGAACACGAAGGGGGTAATCCACAAAAGAGATAGGCCGGCGTATCTACTGATACGCCGTCGTATCCCTGTTTCTATCTATGGAACTGATCCACAGAATCAGTTTACCATAGATAGGCAGAAGATCCGACATGTGTAATTGAATTACACTGTCGGATCTTAAGGATGCAATTCTAGGCCGGCCGCTAGGTGGCGAGGCCATTGCGGCCGGCCTAGAATATGCAAATGAACACTTACGGCGATCCACGAACGTTCCGACGGGCCCGTCGCGCTAAATCTACATTGTTTACGTCGAGTTACGCCACGTAAAAATAGGGCTGAGTCCTATTTGACTAAGCCCTATTAAGTATGGCCGTCGTTCCCGCGTCGAAATTTTAAACTCTACGACGTTTGCGTAAGACGTTCGTGAATGGCGCTGGACGCTATTTACGTTAACGTCTAAGCAAATGACGTCGAAGCGACGTCAGTTAGCGCAATGCACGTCGGGTAAGTTACCCGACGGAGCATGCGCAGTACGTCCGGCGCGGGAGCGCGCCTAATTTAAATGGGACTCGCTCCATTAGATTCGGCACGCCTTGCGCCGGACGGATTTGAGTTACACCGCCGCAAATTTCCAGGTAAGTGTGTTGTGGATCGATACCTAACTTAGGAAATTTGCGGCAGTGTAACTTAAATCACTTAAGTTACGTTGCGCTGCGGGGCTGTGGATTTGGCCCGAAAATCCCAGAAATTCGGACGAAATTTTTTTCGGACAAAAACGAATGCACATGTCTAATCCAGACACCAGCCCTGTTAGACCATTACAGGCACAGGGTAAGAAGTATGGTTACTGTAGGGACACTGAGGTTAATGCCGCGTACACACGATCGTTTTTCGGCATGAAAAAAAACAACGTTTTTAAAAACGTCATTTAAAATGACCGTGTGTGGGCTTCACATCGTTTTTCGGCTTCGTTTTTTAAAATGTCGTTTTTCGTGTTGTTAAAAATGATCGTGTGCGGACTAAAACGACGTTTTAAACCCGCGCATGCCCAGAAGCAAGTTATGAGATGGGAGCGCTCGTTCTGGTAAAACTACTGTTCATAATAGAGTAAGCACATTCATCACGCTGTAACAGACAAAAAAGCGTGAATCGTCTTTTACTAACAAGGAATCAGCTAAAAGGAAACCAAAGGCGAATAGAACTTCCCCTTTAGAGTGCCGTCGTACGTGTTGTACGTCACCGCGCTTTGTTCATCATTTTTCAAAAAGGATGGTGTGTGGGCAATGTCGTTTTTAATGATGAAGTTGGAAAAACTTCGTTTTTTGGACATGCTGAAAAACAAGTTTTTTTTTCATGCCGAAAACTGATCGTGTGTACGAAGCATAAGGATGACACAGGGCAGTCTTCCAAGGTTGGGTTTAGTATGTGACTAGGAAGGTTAGATCAGGACAATGTCATCTTGCTCCTGCTGCAGGTGCTGCTGATTAAAAATTTGGAGAATCCTGCAACCCTCAAACTTTTTGGGGTACTTTACAAGCTTTTCCTTTTCGACCACAGGCCCCAAAATATCATGCATGCTGTCACCTTTGTCCTGTCTGGTCAACTTATCACACTTAAGTTGACCCGTCTACCTGCCATTGTTAACATCCCCTGCCATAGTTGTAGGACTGCTACATAAAATGTGTACTTCCTCATTCTATGAAAAAGGAATCCTATTTTTGAGGGGTTTCATCTTCAGCATACAAAACAAATGCATTGACATACCTCCCAACTTTTTGAGACAGGAATGAGGGACACCTATCAGAAAAAGTATGCAGGCATAGGACACACCCCTTGCAATGCAATTGTATAAAATTTTAAATTTCGACGTGGGAACGACGGCCATACTTTAGACAGTAATACGTTTGCTGACTAAAGTTAGGGCACCTAAAACGACGACTAGCTTTGCGACCGGAAACTAGACTAGCGGCGACGTAGCGAACGCAAAAATCCGTCGTGGATCCGCCGTAACTCCTAATTTGCATACCCGACGCTGGTTTACGACGCAAACTCCCCCCAGCAGCGGCCGCGGTACTGCATCCTAAGATCTGACAGTGTAAAACAATTACGCCTGTCGGATCTTAGGGATATCTATGCGTAACTGATTCTATGAATCAGTCGCATAGATAGAAACAGAGATACGACGGCGTATCAGGAGATACGCCGTCGTATCCCCTTTGTGAATCTGGCCCAAAATGCATTTTATATACATCTAAACATTTATATACACCAAAGCGTGGCGACGTCCAACACGTACGACGGCACTATAAAGGGGACATTCCATTCAAATGGCGCCACCCTATGGGCTGCTTTTGCTGATCCTCGTGTTACTAAACGTTTGGTGAGAGATGATTTGTGCTTTTCAGCCAGTTACAGCGTGATGAATGTGCTATCTCCATTACGAACACTAGTTTTACCAGAACGAGCGCTCCTTTCTCATACTTGATTCTGAGCATGCATGTTTTTTTCCCCTTGGAAAAGCATACACACAAGCCGTTTTCGCGACGAGAAAAAGACTGACGGGAAACACAACGGAAAAAATAGAGCAGGTTTGAATTTTTTTGCGGAAGTTTTCTCGCCAGGAAAACTGCTATGGAGCATACACACAACCAATCTAAAAAATGGCAGTTTTATCATTGGGAAAACCGGTCGTGTGTACGAGGCATAAGTGTTTTCTTACACTAAATGCCTGAATGCTAAATGCCTGCGTACATGGTGGGCGGCATGTCCATACAATATTTTGGGCCTTTGATTTTGGCATAACAAACTAAATTTTTCTTTTTTCAATATGTCTCATATCATCCTCTGACACAGTACAAATGCTTGCTTAGTGGGCAGCAAGTCACTACAATATTTATGGCTGCCATGTTTAGAATATCACACAATAACTGTTTTTTCTTGGGAAAAAAATGGTAATTTCTCCCTCTTACATTGCTGCCTTGGGTCAATCTCGAACTGTTTGCATCCTCAAAAATGTTGCTTTTTTCCTCTCTCTCTGAAAATAGGCAATTCTTTTTTTTTTTCAGCATAGCTCAGCTCTGCAATGTAGGTGTTTTTGTGTTGACGTTTTATTCCACTTTGTATACAATACAGTATGTGTATTTTATAAAACATCACAACAAGTTATCCTTATTTTGCCCAAATTTTCAATTTATATGATGTTGATAGCTTTAAAGTTTTTTGTTTTTGTTTTTAAGTATATAACTTACAGTCTTTTTTTGCTGTATTGCCTCTTCTGCTTCCAACATCAATTTAGGCTTATTACTGCTACACAAAAAATAAGTTGTTTTTGCAAAGACTACCTACTACAAATTTCCTTTGGGGTGGAAATGAATCACATTGGGGATGTTGCTACTGTATGTAAGCCAAGCAATTATGTAAAAGTAAAGTAAATGATTAGACATACAATTTATGTGATGCCAGAATATAGTGTCGCTGGCACTCTCACCGAGAGCCATAACATTCTGTAATTACACATGCAGATTTAAGGCATCCCCCAAGCATTATATTTAAAGGAATTGCCTATTTTTTGTTGCTCTTTCATCCATTCTAAAAAATATTATTTTTTACATTTTTTGTTGGTAAATGGTCCCCAGCTTAGCTTAGAAAATGGGCAATACTGAAAACACACGTTCAGCTATCATTGATTTCAATTGAGTTCAGATTTCGAATCCAAACTTTGATAATGTTCACTGAACCCAGGCACACTTGGTTCATCACTGATACTGAATGATAAAAGCTTGTATTAAAGGAGCAGTTTATGACAACTGCAACATACAGTAATAGAGAGCTGAGTTTGTTGTACTGGTAGGTATTAACCACTTCCATACCAGGCACTTTTCCCCCTTCCTGTCCAGGACAATTTTTAGCTTTCAGCGCTGTCAGGCTTTAAATGACAATTGCGCGGTCATGCTACACTGTACCCAAACTTTTTAGTTTTTTCACTATAAACCAAAAAAAACTAAATTTAAGAAAAAAACTGATGGGCACTGATAGGCGGGCACTGATAGGAGGCACTGATAGGCAGCACTGATGGGCACTAATAGGCGTCACTGATGGGCACTGATAGGTGGCACTGGATAGGCAGCATTAATGAGGCGCTACTGACAGGCATTACTGAGTGGCACTTTGATGGGGCACTGACAGGCATTACTGATAGGGCACTGAATGGCACTGTTGTGGGCACTGATTGGCACTGTTGTGGGCACTGATGGGCATTTAATAGGGGACAGGCTGGCGGTGTTTGGCACTGATTGTCACATTTTGATGGGGGCTGTGCTGATAATCAATGTGCTGATTATCAGCACAGACTCCCCCTCTGACAGGGAGAGCCGCCGATCGGCTCTCCCTGTCAGCATGAGCCGAGAAAAGCCATTTACTGGCACTTCCTGGTTCACGCGATGATCAGCTGTGATTGGTCACAGCTGATCACGTAGTAAGAAGCCTATTTCAGAGGCTTCATACCACGATTGGAGTTGCTGTGTGTCAGACTGACATCTGTGCATTTAATGGAAAGGGCCAGGGACAAGCAGGTTGTGTTTTTGGTTCCAAAGAATTCAATGTATCAAATACATGAATTGAAAACTCAAAATGCACCTGGAATATGCATCAACTGCAACCTGCATAGGTGTGAACTAGGACTAAACTCTATTTGGTTTGCTCACTTGAAAAATTAACATTTCAGAACCACAAACAATTTTTTGATAATGACAGCTAGTGTGTGTGTGTGTGTGTGTGTGTGTGTGTCTATGTGTCAGTGTGTGTCTATGTGTCTATGTGTCAGTGTGTGTCTATGTGTGTGTCTGTGTGTCTATGTGTGTCTATGTGTCAGTGTGTGTCTATGTGTCTGTGTGTGTCTGTGTGTCTGTGTTTTCATTAGAGGAATAGAACAAGAAAAAATTGGAGCTTTGTGACATAGGTTATTGTCTGGCTAACTTTCTTTGCTGGATTTCTATAAAGAATCAGAACTAGCATTGGAATTCTACCAAACAAATTTTAATACTGCTGACTGCACTTGGTTAAAAGAAGTGTTTGGGCTATCATTTGGGTTCTGCATTGAATACATGTGACTAATGCAGAAAACGTTTTCTTTATAAAAGAGACATTTTACTATGTAGTTTGTAGCAGACTTGTAAATTACACAGACAACGTATGATTCAAAATGAATAAAGTCATATAATTTGTGTACGTTTGATGAAATATGTACCTCTAAATAAAATACTTCATAACTTGAGAATGTCATAAAAAGAAAATACTCTCTGAGGTTATAACTCTTATCCCATGCCAAGATGAGATCAAGAGCCCCTTCTTTTTGGAAAGTTGATTTTAAAGCAGCTTAAAAACCAAACTTTTCAAATGTGCAAAGAAGCGATAGGCACACAATTTAGGTATTACTTTTATAGAAAAGTAAATCACTGGCATTACATAGATTTTTTTTTTTGATATTGACATATATATTCAGACATCTTTATGCCTCCTTTATTTGTGCTAAATAAGCCTTGATTAGATATAAACCTTTAAATGTTACTAATAATCAAGAGTATATTCAGTCCCCTTTTTAATAAAGTGGAGAAGGGTTAGAATCTCTGTATGTGCTTATAGCAGTTGGTTTTCCCAGTTGGGGGGATTTCTCAGCAGTGCAAAGTCAGCCAATGCCAAGGATAATTTCTCACAAGAATTCCCAAGATCATGAAAAATCTCAGTCTCCTCATTAACTGAGCTGGGATTACAAATTCATTTTGAGAATGGAAGCTACTAGCCTTCAGTTCCCTTTTAAAATGTATCTAAAGCCAAACTATATTTTTTTGTAGTTTTCAAAAGCAAGAGTAGTGGTTTGAACCCCTGCAAGATTTGTGTTGTTTATTTGTTTTCCTTCTAATAGAGATTTGGTAAATTTTAGTTTTTTTGCATAATCTTCTGTCCCTGTGACACTAGTCACCAAGACACACAAAATGGATCTGTGGATCTCTCTCATCTCTCTCTCCTCTCTCTCCTCTCTCTCTCATCTCTCCCATCTCTCTCTCATCTCTCTCCTCTCTCTCTCTCTCATCTCTCTCCTCTCTCTCTCCTCTCTCTCTCCTCTCTCTCCTCTCTCTCTCTCTCCCCTCTCTCCTCTCTCTCAAAGCTCTCTCATCTCTCTCTCCTCTCTCTCATCTCTCTCCCCTCCCTCTCATCTCCCTCCTCTCTCTCCTCTCTCTCT